>NW_013676985.1:7189-13047 GCF_000517525.1 Limulus polyphemus | reverse complement strand
TTCTATAACACCATCAGGTGTAGCTAAATGATATTACTAATATATTCTATAACACCATCAGGTGTAGCTAAGAGATATTACTGTGATATTCTATAACTCCATCAGGTGTAGCTAAGAGATATTACTGTGATATTCTATAACACCACCAGGTGTGGTATATTCGCACCATACAAAAACATTTACTATTTAACATGGTTTGCACATGCTAAGTGGACAAAAAATCCAGGATTTTCAAGGACCTAATTTACTGATTTTGACACAACATGCACTCCACCAAATTTACATAACTAAGGTTCTATTATATTCTACAAAAAATACATTACCAGTTGTAAAAAAATGTTCTAGCAATAGTACATACAGTGAAATGCATGTATACAAAAAATGTTAATTCCCCCCATACTTTTTTGTGCACAGTACACATTTCTTGGGTGTTCTAGCAGCCAATTACCCTAAGCATTGGTATCCATTCATACTAGATTGAATTTTTACCTCCCAGGCATACTCTGACTTACACCTGAGCTACTGACAAAACACTTATTAAAAAAATAAAAATATGAAACAAGCCATTTAAAGAAAATCTAAAAGACATAACATGGTACAAATAAAATCTTTATTAGTTACAGTGCTTTGGTTGAATCTAAATATTATTCTAGCTTGTAACCAAACCAAATAATATTTATTGAACATAATATTTCAACTTGTCAATAGGACAAGTTATCTTGTACCTGACTGACTGTTGAACTTTCATCAAATGTAACCATACAAACCAATAGTGAACATATTATTTCAACTGACCAATAGGACATCTTGCACACGTTAGCTAATAAGGTAAATATTCACACACGTATTGTTACTAAGATAACTCTCCTTTGTTCTCAGACATTATTTGTAAACATTTCCAACAAACAAACCAGAAATCTTGTGGTTCAGTAAAACCTTTATATTTCAACATGGTGTTCAGCCTGCAAGTTTTATTGCAGATAACTCTTGTCAACATCTAAACCATATCTAAAACAATAACTGTTATAAATAATTCTATTTCTTGTCCTGGGTATCAGCCATCACATGGTATTAACCTTCTTTTTTTAAAGATTTTCATTCATTTTAGGCCTGAAAGAAACCAACTGATAAGAACACATTAAGACTTCATAATATTAATAACGTGTCACAATACTGTATTTATTCCTAAATGCCTCTTAAAAGTAGAAGATTGTCTTCAAATATTTAGTAACAGGGCCAAAAATGTCATACTTAAAATATTCCAGCTTAGACCAATCTCTGTGTACGTAACAGGTAGCTATACTTATAAGCTGATAGGCTATCTTCATGTACGATGGTTTAGTTTACAATACATATTCTGTCATACTTAAAATATTCCAGCTTAGACCAATCTCTGTGTACGTAACAGGTAGCTATACTTATAAGCTGATGGGCTATCTTCATGTACGATGGTTCAGTTTACAATACATATTCTACCATACTGTTCTCACTGTCTTTCTTTTTATTAGTAAACTCTAGACAACAACTGATGAAGCCTAGAAACATTGTTTATTAAGGAAACATCCACTAACAGTATCTTTACAACAATGGTCATGTAACACCATATTGATACAGGTACACAGTTCAAAGCCTTCTACTGATCACTGTTGCCAAGTCAGTGTATTTCCCATTTTATAACTCACATTTTCCATAGGTCATTTTTCTAGAAACTGAGACAAACAACATTACGGCTTGTTAATGGTAAAAATGGGATGTGGCAGATATAAGATTAAACTTAAGGACTTTACCAGGACTCCTGATAAAAACCACTAATTTTACAAAATTTCCAGTATCAAAATAACTGTTTAAAGTTCCAATGATTTTCATGACCTGTTCATACCCCGATTTAAGTAGATTATTTGCATGATCCTAACGTCATCACGTGACTACGATATGCAGTCTATAACAATACCATACATATCACAGATATTATAACTACTGTAAACAGAGTAGATGCTATATTAAAGTTTCTACATTGTTCACATAATATTCACACCACTAGCTTCATTGTTTCAACTGTTTAATACTGGTCTTGAACCTGTTATTAAATGCAGTTTAAACATTTCTTTCTCATAAACAGCCTAGATTTATATTTCCTACAGTTAACTGTTGTAAAAATGGAATTTCAAACCTGAAATAAACAATAAATATGGGAATAAAACACATCTCCAGTTTGTATGATTTTTATCACAAATTGTAGGCCTACTTGCTTGGCCAGCCCTCTGTGTTTAATGTGTAACTGTACTAAATATATTTCATGGTTCATAATTACTTCAATTTTTAAAATATAAAAAAAGGCTTATGTTTACAAACCTGCAATTTTCTTCATCATTAAAATGTTCTATCCATCTTCTCCTGCTATCAGCACTGGTCGACCCATCCATTCGGAAATAATCCAAACCGTGCAGCCACGTTCCATAGTAGCCCTTCTGTTCAGGGTCAGAAATCGTGCTGTTCTCCAGGTTTTTCATCTCTAACATATCTTCTACTAAGTCCAACAACAGTAGACTCTGACTAAATAATAAACTAGAAGAGAAAGACAAACAGACATGATACAGCTAGGTTGTTCCCCCTAAGTCCAACAACAGTAGACTCTGACTAAATAATAAACTAGAAGAGAAAGACAGACAGACATGATACAGTTAGGTTGTTCCCCAGTATATATGGCATAATCTAGGTAGAAACGATCTTGACAGGATACGTTCAAACACTCAAAAAAATCAGAATAAAGTCCAGGGTAAGACAGATGGAACACACACTGCCCAAACATAAAGCACATATTAAATAAAATGCAGACTGAAAAAAAAATTGCAAGAAACTGTAAAGATTGTTTTAATTACAAAACAAATACTGGTTATACAGGTTGTTTGCCTTCTACACATCACAATGAGGGTTAGACAAAAACAAACAACTTACCACTCAGAGTAGCACCGGATCTTTAAAACTGAAATTTGTGTGACAAATGAGAAAGTGATGTCCTGTAAAAAGCAGCAGTTTTACCAGAATATTCTTCTTTAGTTAGTTAGTTAGTTAGTCAGGTAAAATTAGGCATAACAAAAAAGTTGAATACATCTTACTTCACATTTCTGTGGATCAATTAATTTTGGTCAACTATGAAATATGGCTTACACTTTATCTCCTATCTCTTCACATCTGTTAAGAATTTCAAAAAGAAGGACCAGCTTGCCACTGAGCTCTATTTTTTTAGATTCCTCTTCTGGAAGGATATCTGACCACCATTCCTTCTCATCATCTCTGTTTGTGTTATCTGGTTCTTCATTCTTTTCTCCAGCTACACTCGGAAAGTCACAAACAAAAAACCAATCAGCTAAAACTTTCTTTTGGCTCTTGTATGCTTTAAACAAACAAATTTTCATGTCATTATCAAACCTTTCATTTTGTTCTAGTTTTTCTCTCTTCAGTTAGACTCAAGAAATAAACGTTAACTTCTGTAAAACATAAAAACAAAAATTAAGAAAATGTATCATTGAATTATGATTTTATCTTTCCAACTGCCACTGTTATAACATATCAGTTTAACTGCACTTAATTATTCTGATATTATTTTATTATCTACTACTGTCTACAGTGTAATACAGTTTAACCTCACTAACTGGTTCAAGTTTTGTTTTATTATATATTACTGTCTACATTGTAATACAGTTTAACCTCACTAACTGGTTCAAGTTTTATTTTATTATCTACTACTGTCTACAGTGTAATACAGTTTAACCTCACTAACTGGTTCAAGTTTTGTTTTATTATATATTACTGTCTACATTGTAATACAGTTTAACCTCACTAACTGGTTCAAGTTTTATTTTATTATCTACTACTGTCTACATTGTAATACAGTTTAACCTCACTAACTGGTTCAAGTTTTATTTTCCCATCCACTACTGTCTAGTGTAATCAGTTAGCCTCAGTTACTGGTTCCTCTGTTATCTTCCCATCCACTACTGTCTACAGTGTAACACAGTTTAACTTCACTAACTGGTTCCACTATTATCTTTTCATCTACTTAATGAGTTTAACTATATTTTAGTCAGTGGTTAATTCTGTACAATGTGAATAACTTCAATATTATTATTTTATCTTTAACAATATATTTGTCATTTGGTAAAATGTGTAGAGGTTCAACATTATTATTTTATCTTTAACAATATATTTGTCACTTGTTAATTTGGTAAAATGTGTAGAGGTTCAACATTATTATTTTATCTTTAACAATATATTTGTCACTTGGTAAAATGTGTAGAGGTTCAACATTATTATTTTATCTTTAACAATATATTTGTCATTTGGTAAAATGTGTGGAGGTTCAACATCACTATTTTATCTTTAACAATATATTTGTCATTTGGTAAAATGTGTAGAGGTTCAACATTACTATTTTATCTTTAACAATATATTTGTCATTTGGTAAAATGTGTAGAGGTTCAACATCACTATTTTATCTTTAACAATATATTTGTCACTTGTTAATCTGGATGTGATGGGTGTGGCAAGAGAGGTCTGATTTTCTATTTGATGACTCTGTAACCAAACAAGATTAAAAGCTATGAAAATTATGGTTTGTCTGAGCAATGACAATTTTATAGTGAATAATTTATGTTATATTTCATACTTATTGGAGGGGTGGTGAATAAATTAGAGAAAAGGGGATGCCAAGATAAAAAATATCACATTTCTCACACTAGGGGAAATTCAGGATTTTTTTTAACATTGCCTTATAAAATTATGAACATTAAAAAAACTTATATTGTATTAAAATATGGATTATTAGCTACGATTTCTTGCTATTCTAATTATTATAACAAACAAAAAATTATTTAAATAAATTTTGAAAATAACTCTCTAAAAGACCGTGACATACTCAGTTAGACCTACTCATCGTGAAAAGGTTAATCCATTTGTGTTATCCATACACTAATAGACATAAACATTACATTCTAGACAAAAAAAGATGGCAAAGCATTAAAAACCAACACATAAACTGATTTTTGTTTTAAGTAGTTTTAATTCGTCCATCTGAAGTTTATATATAAATTTCTAATGCTTCACAAGGTTTAGGCATTTTAGCTGTAACTTCATAAGTATTATACTTTATATATAAGTAGCTTTTCACAAAAACTTGTTTTATCATCCAGCCTAAATGAGGAATTCTAGTATTGAAGAAAAGGCCTCATGTATATTGACTTGTGGCAGATAAAAGATAGATCCAAATGCTATTTTTATACATCTCTGATTGAAAATCTGTAAGAGACAAACTATGAGCAACTTGTTAAAAAAATATCTGGAGTTTATATGATTTTTATCTACACTATTAGGTATGTTTGGGTTTGTTGTGTTATAACTTTCCAGGTCTTAAACAATGACATTTAATAAGTTTAAATATCTATAGTCTAGAAGATGCTACCTACTTAGTCTAGAAGTCTTCCACTTCTTGATAACCTCTTCTTCACTGCTGTCATCATCCTTCCTGTAACAGTAATTTCATACATATTTAAGGATACAGTTCAGCAGTAAGAAGTCTGTTACGTTCATCACTTGTGTTTAATTTTTATTAAAAGAGGACAGTCAGAGACTCACTTGTTGGAACTAGTGCCTGGTTCAGGGTTTTCTAGACAAATAACATCATCATCATCACCATCATCAGATTGTACAGAAATATCATCAGAGTTAGAATCTTCAAAGTCATCTATCTGTCAAGGGAATGAAAAAAAAACCTTGAAATTTTAACCAGCAAAGAACTGTTACTTACAAACACACCAAAATCTTCAATTTTATCCAGCAAAGAACAACTGTTAGTTACAAAC
>NW_013676985.1:0-6345 GCF_000517525.1 Limulus polyphemus | reverse complement strand
ACAGCACTACAACAACTGAAACTACAGGGTGAACATTAGTCATTATACTGGTAAAAACCAGCTACACAGCACTACAACAACTGAAACTACAGGGTGAACATTAGTCATTATACTGGTAAAAACCAGCTACACAGCACTACAACAACTGAAACTACAGGGTGAGCATCAGTCATTATACTGATAAAAACTGGCTACACAGCACTACGACAACTGAAACTACAGGGGTGAACATTAGTCATTATACTGATAAAAACTGGCTACACAGCACTATGACAACTGAAACTACAGGGTGAACATTAGTCATTATACTGATAAAAACTGGCTACACAGCACTACGACAACTGAAACTACAGGGTGAACATTAGTCATTATACTGATAAAAACTGGCTACACAGCACTACGACAACTGAAACTACAGGGTGAACATCAGTCATTATACTGATAAAAGCTGGCTACACAGCACTACGACAACTGAAACTACAGGGTGAACATTAGTCATTATACAGGTAAAAACTGGCTACACAGCACTACAACTGAAACTACAGGTTAACATTAGTGACTAATGGTAAAACTGGCTACATAGCACTACAACTGAAACTACAAGGTTAAAATTAGTGACTAATGGTAAAACT
This sequence comes from Limulus polyphemus, assembly GCF_000517525.1. NCBI lineage: Eukaryota > Metazoa > Arthropoda > Merostomata > Xiphosura > Limulidae > Limulus > Limulus polyphemus. The sequence continues at coordinate 5,713 of NW_013676985.1, read as the reverse complement.
GGCTTCTTAGGCATACAAAAAACAATTATATTTTTTAGAATTGCATTGCATAAAATGAGTTTACAGCAATTCTATGAAAAACAATCATGATTACAAATCACAAAGTTATTATTACCATTTTGTTGCCTTCACGAATCTTGTTCAAGTACAGGATATATGGATGGGTCCAAATCTGGCGGAGAGCACTATAATCAGAAAACAGCTGGACAGAGGCCACCTTGTGACCACCCACCTGTCTACCTCGAGCCATGTTGTCCAGAAAATACTGATATAATTTTATCTGGGTATCTGAGAGTCGGACACAAATAACATATTCATGTTTAGCTTGTAGGTGTTTTCTAATGACACTGTAATCACACCTCTGTAAAAGAAGAAATTGAACATTAACAAACACTAATTGAATGTAACTACAGATGTTGTGAAAGAAAACATTTGTACTACACTGTAAATGTTACAAATAAATAGACTTATCATTATCATTACAATCATGCAATGGCATTAAAAAAAACAAAGAAACCATAGCTTTCTTTATAATACACTCTGTCTTCTACAGATAAAAAAACTTTCACGACCTTCAGACATTATAAACACAAACAAAGAGAACAAGACATTAAAATTCTAACTGAAGGTGTCGTACATGTTTACTTAGTGATTATCTAGGGATTATCCGAGAGTGCACTAACACTCTCTATGTAGGGATGGCACGAACACCCGTATTAAAGCAATATACAAAAGTCATCTGGATTTTCTTCTATACAGGTCATCAGAAGCTAGATATAAAGAGCTACCTGGCATAATCTCTTGTATATGTGCCACTTTTCAACCATCCAGAGTGTTACAGAGTCAAAATAGATGAATAGGCAAAACCAAGATTTGTTATTTTCGTTAATTTATCATCATTTGATAGAGCAAAACAGTCTTCACGATCTTTGACTACCTATTTTATTATTATTCGATGCAAAATTTATAAAGCTTTAGAATACGTCTATAACCTATTAACCAACGTACACCATCTTATATAAAGGATAAATAAAAAAGTTATGTAGGGCTGAATACCGAACTTGAAAAAGGAACCAAACAAGATAGGGATGGAAGTGGACATATCGCTTGATCAGCTAATAATAGCAGACTAAGCTGTCTCAACTTTACATGGAGAATAAAATAAATATATTACTGTCTTCCTCACAGGCAAAACAAACAGAACCAGAATTTCCAATCATAAAATGTTACTATGTGGTAAAATAGTCATAAAAGTAGTATTATAAAGTAAGCTAAAGGAAAGGTTTAATGGTGAAATTCTATTCAAACACCAAGTTTTCGATAGACAAAGTGGGGAAGCCAGTAAGGTAGGGATTTTATTCTCCATGTAAAGTCAAGACAGCTTAGCCTGCTACGTGATCATTAACCAGATCAAGTGATATGTCAACTTCCATCCTTATCTTATTTAGTTCCTTTTTTCCAAGATCAGTAGCCAGCCCTACATAGCTTTTTTATTTGGCAATAAATGTTTTCCTGTATGTAACCCATCTAGAAACAGATACACTGGAAACCCAGACAGGAGGTGTTGCACATGTTTACTTAATGATTCTTATTAGGAACTAGAATACTTTTATACAGCCTTCTGAGAAGTGTGACATCTATCACGAGGAATTCATAAAGTTTTATCACTAATAGTAGAAGGTAACATTCTAGAGCCTTGTTAACATTTAAATCTTGGTTCTTTGTTATAAGACAACTGATGTAAAAATCACCTGTACACAGCCTTCAAGAAGTTTGTGGAGAATGTGAACTCGCTTCTTCATTAGCTTGACATCTTGAGGAGTTGAATCAGCACACTGACCGTTAGTAATTGGATTCACAAATCTGTTAAAGAACTCCTTTTTGGTACCAAGAAGTCGTTGTTTCACAAAATCCACCATACAATGGTCTGAAAAAAAAATTATATAAAACAGTCAGTACTTTCACAAATAGTTAATAGTGATCAAATTATATATTAAATGATGAAATATGTCTACATATAAAATTTCTAAATTTGAAATATCAACAAACCAATGAAAGATTAAACAATGTAACAATATATTTACAGATAATTCACTTACAGATGTACAGAGAAACACAGAAAGGCTTAAAAGATATACAGAGAGAAACACAAAAATATTCTGCAATATGATATCTGGGTTAATTAGGAAAGTTACAAGAAATAAGATATTTATAATTCTAATAAATAAATGGGTTATTTAGCAGCACACAGGAACAATATTAAACACCCATCTTTCAACCAGGTTATCTGAGGCATTATCAATAAAAACTTACCTTTTGGATATTAACCCTTTCTCGGGCACATCTTTTGCTCTGACACATAAAATACGTGAACAAACTGCATAAAACATAGTAGACATTCTCTACATAATATCTAGTTTATTTACAATATTTGATTTAGTATCTGTATTATATTTTAAGTCATTATTTTTTGTAAATTTTGTTGCTAAGAGTTTCAAAAAAAAGCTTAAAAAATACTTCCATTGATCTCACACTTTTCTTTTTTTTTATGTGTCTAAAATCTTGCAAGTGGATTTCACAGTTACTTTTCAATAAAGTTGTAAAGTTTCTGTGTTTTTCGTCTAGTAACAGCACATACAATGAAAGTAATAATTGGAAAATATGAAAGGAAAAAACAAAGTTTATTATTATTTTATTTATCCAATGAATTCTAACTTGTTTTACATATTCATCAGTTATTTACATTTATCACTTCTCACTGAAGCCATAATCTTGGCTGTGAAAATAGCATAAAACAACCCTGACCAATGGAAAAACTACTTAGATCTTTATCCTATGCCTAGATTAATATAGGAAATATTTTTCCAATTTTATCAAACACAATTTCTCTCTAATAATTATCATTTGTTGTGAATAACTAAAGAGTTTTTGTATGTTTTGGTTGGTTAACATTACATTTACTAACATAAAGGTTTTTCTGTCACCTTAATAGTTAGCTATTTGAGAACTCCTAACTTACCTTAATATCCTTATCTTATGTCTTCTCATAAAAAATATTTCTATAGTATTAAAACAGCTAATAATATAAAAACAAAGAGACTAACAAAAGAAACTTTTCAGCTTCGTGACATTCTTTCTAAGTACATTAAGCTTCTGTTCACCCCAGTGGGAACTTCCATAAGTCACTTTTTTTAGAAACCGCAAGTTACTGTTGACACCACTTCATTTACTTTACATTAATGTAGATGGATGAGAATTAGAAGTTACTTTACAACCCCCATGCTGTGACATCATAATAAACTGTCCAATCAGGACGCACGAAAAACAAAACACGGATAAGTCTATTACCTAAAGATGACAGTTTCTGAGTACGTATAAACCTATAATTTGGGAAAGGCAGATTTTTTTTTAAGATTAATAAATGGTGTCGTTTAATTAAAGGCGATACCCTTCAGAGCTATGGGAAAACCAAAACTTTTTTTAAAACAGGTATTGCAAAATTATGAAATATCAACTCTAAGATGTATTTGTTTAAAACAAATTGCTGAAATAGTTACAATTATTATTTTTACTTGTTTTGAAACTTGATATCTCAGAAAGCTGCTCTGGAAAGGGTTAAATGGTTCACAGTTTTAATACTTTCACAACAAGAAATTACTTACACTCTGCCAAATTATTCTGTAAGGGAGTACCCGTCAGAACGATTCTCCTCTTTGTCACTATTCGATTCATGGCTTTAAAAATGGCCGAGGTATTATTCTTCAAGATATGGCCTTCATCACAAATAACAAGATCTGGACCTACATTAAGTATGATAATGTTTTACAGCAACCAAGCAGATTAAGTTAGAAGCAAACCAAAACTTAATATAATCTCATTATTAATTGATGTTACAACAGTAATCATGTAGTTGTACTTAGAAGGAAACCAAAACTTAACTCAAATGTACTCAACATACGGCTTGCTGAAGAACAAAAGATCACATCTCACACAAACTATGTAAACAACATTACATGTACCCAACATACGGCTTGCTGAGGAACAACTGATTACATCTCACACAAACTATGTAAACAACATTTTTTGTTCTTCAGCAAGCTGTATGTTGGGTACATTTGATCACATCTCACACAAACTACGTAAACAACATTAAATGTACCCAACATACATCAATCTACCTGGATCAAGAAGTGCTTTACAAAACCTATCTACATAAACAACATTAAATGTACCCAACATACATAAACCTACCTGGATCAAGAAGTGCTTTACAAAACCTATCTACGTAAACAACATTAAATGTACCCAACATACATAAACCTACCTGGATCAAGAAGTGCTTTACAAAACCTATCTACGTAAACAACATTAAATGTACCCAACATACATCAATCTACCTGGATCAAGAAGTGCTCTACAAAACCTATCTATGTAAACATTAAATGTACCCAACATACATAAACCTACCTGGATCAAGAAGTGCTTTACAAAACCTATCTCGAAGTCTTTTTGAGATCCGTTTTCCACGAGATTTGTCCTGAACAAGAAGACGAAAGAGGTCGTAGCCCATAATTATGACTCCTCCTTCTTCCTTCCATTCATCCAGTTTACTAGCTCGAGCATAGTTATCTCTTATACTTGCAAGTTCTTGTACCTGTATGTATCCAACAGACTGGTCAACAAATGTCAACATAAACAAAACAATATGATAACAAACACACAGATCCTGATTTGGTAATTTAACAGAGAGAAGAATTGTATTAACAGTGAGGCGTGTATGTGCCTAAAACTACCTTCTTTTTAACAATATGAAAAAGGTGAAGATTGGCAAGATATATGAACACTTAAAAACTGTTTTCTCAACACTAAAGTCTAATAAAAGTAAAGTATTAAGGAACTGGATTTTATATATATTTCTTAGTACTTTAAGCAGCTTGTTAGATCCATAGATTAGTAGCATTAATGATACATATTCTTCAATTCCTATACAAATATAGGTTTGCTGTGGTGAGTCAAAGACAACTGATAAAAAATCTACTTTTGCTCTTTCAAAGTGTCCTTGTTCAAGGTTCCTAACAAATTGTTGAATTCCCCAAAAACCTATATAACTGAACTGAAAAGTGTTGGATTGAATGGTAGACAAGACAGGACATAATTACACTAATCTGAAGTTCCTCCTCTTCCAGCCACATTTCAAACTCCCGGTTCCAGTTAAGGACGGTGTTGTACGGACAGACCACCAGTACTGACGAGAAGAATTTCTTTGTGTATTTGTTATTAAGTAGTGTATGGATGAAGGTGATAACTTGTAGGGTTTTTCCAAGCCCCATACAATGTGCGAGGATACATCCCGAACCTTTTCCAGACTTGAGCTGTTCTAACGACTCCACAGTACACTCCCACATGAACTTGACTCCTGTAGTTAAAATATAACAATCTAGTTGTAATTTACTAACGTATCATCAACTTACATCGCATCTCAGTCTTCTGATGTCTCTCTCAAGTTATTCTGTAAAAAGACTATGTTTTATAATATGTTATCCTGTAGAAACATACTGTATGTTTTATAATATGTTATTCTATAGAAACATACTGTATGTTTTATAATATGTTATCCTGTAGAAACATACTGTATGATTTATAATATGTTATTCTGTAGAAACATACTGTATGATTTATAATATGTTATTCTGTAGAAACATACTGTATGATT
>NW_013676984.1:13578-14679 GCF_000517525.1 Limulus polyphemus | reverse complement strand
ATCTAATTCCCACACAATAGAGATTACTAATCGATTAAATACCAGATATACATTAGTCTAATTCCTTGTGTATTAGTAATCTCTAGGGTATTTAATCAGTCTAATGTATATGAGATTACTAATACACAAGGAATTAGTAGGGTATTTAATCACTGTAATGTATATCTAATTCCTTGTGTATTAGTAATCTCTAGGGTATTTAATCAGACTAATGTATATCTAATTCCTTCCTATCGTTAAGATTTGTAAATGTATTAATACTCTTAGGACATGCGTATTTTGCTACAATTAGTCTGGTTGGAAAATTTGTAGTTTGACAAACTGGTTTTGAACAAAATATAAACTGTTATTTAGATATGACTATTAGACACGCAAAGTATAATTTTGATTATGAAGACTTGAAATAAGCTTATGAATTTGAAAGTAGTCAGATTTCTGTTTCTGCCCATTAAGTGTAGGTGCATATGTGGTTTATCAAAAGTTAGCAAGACATTTATCAACAAAAACTATGCATTGTTAGAACTGTTATGTAATGTTAGTGTGAGGTTGTGTTATAGTTAGAAAAGCCAAAAATTGTTATTTTTGTAGACCAAGACTGGTAATCTTTGCAGAGTATGAAGGCTTTATGGTAAATTGGTAAGATACCTGTCATTAGATCAGTGTATACAAGTAGTAAATTATTTCTCTAATTAGTGTGTGGCAACATGTTGACTGCATGGGGCTTGACAGGAACAGTATTCCCGATACTTACCTTTGTGAAAAATGTGAGCCTCGTAAAGTTGATAGACACAAAGCTAAAGCATTGCAAATTAGAAAGAAGGAAGAAATGACTGGTTAGTAAAGAAATAATTATTTTTTTTGTTCATTTCATAATACCATTAAAATATGTACATTATAAAAGGTAAAATATTAAATGTGATGTTGTATTTAAAAATAAATAAGCTATGTACTGGCTGATAAATCATTACAATGTTTTGTCACTTGTGTATAAAGTTAAAATCATACGTTAAACTGGTACACAGTTAAAAACATTTTATTTAGGCCTATCTATAACATATAGAGTCGTCAACTTTTTGAAGGCCATAGATAGGCCTAAATAAA
>NW_013676984.1:8474-13568 GCF_000517525.1 Limulus polyphemus | reverse complement strand
TTTATTTAGGCCTATCTATGGCCTTCAAAAAGTTGACGACTCTATATGTTATAGATAGGCCTAAATAAAATGTTTTTAACTGTGTACCAGTTTAACGTTGAATATTATTTATGATTTTAATTTTGTCACTGGTTTAAGTGGGAAACTAAGTAAAGTGAGTGAAACTGCTTTAAGAACTTAAAATACTCAGACAACCAATACAATTAAAAACTTTTATTCTTTGACCAATCAATGGACACACAGTGAGTTTCAGTGTCAAATGCTGTCATTCTCAGGAGTGTTTTGATGTCAATTGTGTCTCTTGTAAGGCTTTTGATTGGTCATAGAAAACTGATTTTAATTGTATTTACATATTCTGTAAGATCTTCCACATTAGGTAACCATCTATGTTACATAAAACAAATTATAGGTAGGTTTTATTAGAAACTTATATTTAGGGTTTCAGTACTTGAAACTTTGAAGACCTGGGTTTAAACTAAAAGAAGCTTTTCATGTTGTTCATAGAACTTTGGATGTGAGCATTATTTAAATATAGAAAAATAGTAATTGAATTATACATTGTTATGATAAATCATTGGTGTAAATGCTAATATTTGGGCTCTGCTTGTTGAAACAAGATTCTCCTTGCTGAACATCTCGTTTTTTTTTCAAGGAGCACAAAGTAAGAAACAGGAGAGAAGTAGAAGCAGGAGTGGTCAAAGCAGAACAAACAAGAAAGTCAAGGTACACACACGTGTTTCTGTAACCTTAATTGTACTGTCATGTAAAGAAATGTGTTTCTACTTTTCACATGCTAGTGATTGTATGGATGGAGTCTGTATTTTTCAGTGTAAACATTTTGTCAAATGATAATAGCAGAGATGAAATTACAGATAATCACAACAAATAGCTAATTCTGAGTTTTATGTCTTATGGAAAAAATAAGTGTTTTTTAAGCATCATTTAGGATGATTTAATTAAAAGTTTAATCAATTTGCATAACTAAAACAAGGATTATCATATTCTTAAATGTTATGATGTTTTAAATCTTTTATCAATAGGTTAACAGTGAAGGAGCTGAAGCAGAAATAAAACTTAGAAGAAGGGTATGTAGACAGTTGTTTTGTTCACTTTCTGATAAGATAGATTTAAGAATTTCTTGTTAATACTATTAAAAATACTTGTCGTGAAGTGATTCCCTGTCTTCTGAATTCCGCTACGGTACTTACCTCTTCTCACAAGATTAGCTATTCTCATTCAGTGCTGCCTTCTGTATGTGAACTTTTTCTTTACACATGCCACAAACCATATCGCTCCCCCCTATTGGAATTGCAAGATTCCAACATGGCTGTCATGCATCACCTCCTCACCAATAGGAGCATCACATGATGCATGTGACTCCCTTTACACTCCTCTATCGAACTATCACTTCTCATTTGACAGCACTTGTGTTTGGACGTGCTCTTTTGTTTATTTAGTGCTTCATGTTCAACTTTGTTTTCTCATGAAGTGGTTGTTTTTTAAATTAATTTACTTTCATTCAGCCTGTTTCTTCTATTAGTATTTATCAGTTAATTTAATCGCCTTATTTTCTGCCTTTGAATTTGGTGAATCTTTCTGTGCAATGAATTTCAAAGGTAACATTACCACTTTTGGAGTTACACCAGCAGCAGCATTTTTTCTCAGGCCTCGGGTGTGGGCGAACCGATGGTGAATTTGTTTCTGGACATCACCTAGCCTCCTCCAGAACAGGCTGGTCCTGTGCAGGCTGAAGAAGACTTTAATTGTCTTTTTCCACCTCCAGATGTTTGCCGTTCCTTCCCATTCCCAACCCAATGAGTCTACTAGGCCTAATGCAGTCTTTGTGGATTTTGTGCTTCAGGGTTGTGACGTTTTATCCCTTTCCCCTATTTCTTATGCACCTCGTCCTTCCTTACTGCATGAACAATCTTTTTGGTTTTTCCTCTCGCACCTGATATTCAGCTTCGTGCTGATCACTTTGCCTCACAATTAAACGAGGGGATAAGCATGCCATGCCCCCTGTGGACTTCAGATCAGTTTACACTTTCCTACCATCATGCTGACTTATCCATTTCTATGCTAGCAGTTGTTAGGTTCCTTATTGATTATTTGGGGAGGGGGACTCCCGATTCATCTGTCAGTCTCACCCATGCCCAATATTCTCACTTGCGTCTCACCCTTACACATCTATTATGATATCTTTCTTTCATACACCTATCTGAGGCTCTCTACAGAAATACTAAGGGGTTTTCTGGAGATACCCTTGCCCTTCTGTCCTCCACTTCAACCCGCATTTCGTCTTTGGCTCTGGCTTTACATATGTGGTTTCTTTTTTGTTGGGACCTGATAGGTCGTGATGTTGTATTGGCTCTGGTCCATTTTACCTCAACATATCTTAGGGATTTATGTATGGCCACATTTCTGAGGTGTTACATTTTTGATACGGTCCCAGAAACTTTAGAACCTCGGTTGACATTGGTCCCACAACAATCCACCCTTAAGAATATTGTAGCTCGTTTGTCTCAGTCAGAACCTCATATGCCTCCAATTACTGTTTCCTGTCCTACCCTTTCCCAGCCCTTATCTCTCCCTTTTACTCGGGGTACTTCTTCTCGTCACACCCCCAAAACCCCCACCCACCCCGTCGCCTCCAGTACCAGTGACTACCCAGTTGGAGCTTGGCTTTTTGAGTTTCTTCATCACTGAAATTCCTTCATCAGCGATCAATGGGTGCTACAGGTTCTGTCAGAAGTATTCGTTGTCCAGTTTCTTTCCCCACCTTCCGTCTCTCCTTACTCCATTTCCTTCCCTCCTCCTCAAAGTCTGGTGACCAGCCAGCAAGGATTGGTGGCCGGTAATCGATTTATCTCGCCTCAGTCGCTTCGTTTCACTATTCTGGTTCATCATTGAGTCTTTTGTCATGCTGAGGTGAGTGTTTTATCCAGAGTTGTGGATGATCAAAATGGATGTTTCCAAAGCTTTCCTACATATACCGATATCACCTCAGTCTTGTCCTTATCTTCGGTTTGCCCATCTCAGGGTGGCTTATCAATTTTAGGCCCTCCCCCTTCGGACTTGTCTTGGCACCTTACATATTTTTCTGAGTAGTGTGAGCTTTTGCTTGACATCTCCATGCTCTGGGGCTGCAATTTCATTATTACATGGGTGACTGGCTTCTTCTGGTTCATTCCAAGCAGGAATCGGCCAATCATACTCAGCAGCTTTTTTTCTGTGGTGGCTCGGGTGGGCTGGTTGATCAAACTGGGTACGTTTCATGTACCCTTTATTACCCTACCTATCTTCTCTTTTATCCAGATCATTCTTTTCTCCCAAAGACCTCAGCAGCTCAGGAAGGTGGTTTCTCCTTTTCTCATATTTTCCTTTCTTTCATTTCCCATCTTTACCAACTGGATCCGGATAGGCTTCTGTGCCCGTGTCAGGGCTCTTCATTGTTATATTGCCCGTACTGCTTTCTTCTGGGGTACATGTACCTGACTCTTTATCCCCTGGCAATCCTCCTCCATTCGTGATCTTTCACCTTCTACCTTTACCAATTAGGTCCATCTTTTGGTTCAGTTGGCCTACTCCACCCTATCTTCTTACTCCCAGAATTTGTTCCAGATGCCCTCCCATCAGATCCAACACCTCACTTTTTCTTTTGCTTATCGTCACCCAATGGAGGTGATTCTGCAGTCCGGCATGTGGACCACACCCAGTATGTTCATCTCCCACTATCTCCATCATATTGCAGTTTCCTCTTTGTCAGGGTTTAGTATGCTACCTGTGGCCGTTCTTCAGACAACTTTGGTGCGACTCTCTATTTCATTATTCCATGGATCCCACTCTGTGGTGAGTGATGCTTGACCAAGTATTCTTTAACTTGAAATTTGCACTGTCCAGCCATGTTGACTTGCGCTTTATCTTCCATGGCTTTGCACACTTACCATTGAGATAGGGTGTTCCACAAGATCACTTGTAGGTGTATGACCTCATGATATTTTTCTTCATAAACATGCCTGTCCTGGATCATACCACCCATGGACTGCATGGGTAAAGCAGAAGGGGATTGCTGCCCATCCCTGCCATGTCTGGAGTGAATAACAGGTGATGATGTTCCTCTGAACTCTCCACTGCATTGCCACCCTCCTTTCTTCAAGTGGAGTATGGGAGTCCTTACCACTTTCCAGTTCCAAACTACTAGGGTGGTTGACCATGGAGGCACCATGCTGAATGAATTCCACACAATATCCATTCAGTTACAGAGTAGGGCAGCAATGTTCTGCAGGTATATCCTCTTATTTGTGATAACCAATGACAACAGAGTGAGACGTCAGTTCACCCCTTCAATTGGGAGCCCTCATCCTACCCTTTCATGGATGTCGGTACCCCATGGGCAGATTTTGGATTTAGAGTGAAATGATTAACAAAAGTCTTCATACAGGTTTCAGGTTGTCCGTCTTCCTCCCTATATTTCTTCCATCTGTGTTGTGGATCACAGTGGTTGTACATAGGATTGTTCTGGTTCTGTCCTTGGCTATTCGGCTGTCTCACATTCTCTCTCTTCTTATGAGGATGTTATTGCCATTTGGATGGTCCTGGCCTGTTTCGCAGGAGAGTTGATTGCATGCGATAGACATCCTTTCAATACCAGATATCAAGTTTCAGGATCGATAGCTCGGAGCTAATCCTCGTGTCATACTCGGGAATCAGAGTGGTTCGCAATCCCTCAGTTCTTGGGTTTGAGGTGAAGATGGTAGGATCCTTATCCTACCCTCGTGTGGATGTTGGTACCTCGTGGGGAGGTTTTGTATGTAGTTGACTTACCATGTACAGTTTGCTGCACCCTTGCCACTCTACACCTTTGGATGCATCCTTTGTTTACCCACCTTTCTCATTTCTATGGTTAGGATCACTTTCCTCCCACATACTCTCCCACTTGGATGTGCTCCTCTCATTTTCCACCCTTATATCTTATACATTCCACAGTTTGACTAAGAGTATACCTGGCTCAGAAGTGATGCAGTTCCCCTCTTCGTATCTGAATCTCATTTTCTGGGGTATCCTTCGGATGCTTTTGGGAAGGGTACTTCTGTC
>NW_013676984.1:7416-8464 GCF_000517525.1 Limulus polyphemus | reverse complement strand
AAATAAATATAAATTATGCCTCTTTCATTCTAGAGTGAACACAAATTATAACACCAAAAATATAAATGTTTAGAATAAATAGATTAAATCTCATAACATTATACATTTATATATATTTTAGGGATGCACGGGTACCCGGCCAGATATTTGGCCCCGGTTGGGTATTGGGCTACCTGGTAATACTCAGCTCTGGCTGAGTGTTGAAGTTAGGCATCTAAGCCCTAATCTTTGTGGCAACTAATGAGGTACTGAAAGTTACAGTCCATAATTTAGTTTAAAAAAAAGTTCCGAGTAACAAAGACTGAATGCCCGCTGAAAGTTGGGTATTTGGAGAACAATAGAAGTTAATTACAGGCATGGCTTGAGAAGTGGATTCCTGGGGAAGGTGGGGTTTTGAGAACAATAGGGGTTAGGGTTTGAGATGTTGGGGTTAGGCATTGTAAGTTGAAAGTAAAACTTGAATGTTTTGTTGGTGATAATTCGGTTAAATGTAATAAATGGCAGTTTTGTTTTTGTTTCTAATTTTTTGTATGTTGTTTTTTGTTTTTTTTTGAGGGGGTGGGTGAAGGGAGAACTCAGTTCCTGTTGACACCCAGCCCTGGCCAAAGCTTAGTGACCGGGTACCTGGACCAGGTATTCAGCTAAATTTTACTACCCGTGCATTCCTAATTTATTTATCATTTTTATTATATTGACCTTTCAGCCATGCCTGGCTAACAATACAGAAGTTAGAATGACACGACACACATGCACTCATGTTACCATATCCAATAACATAAAACTGACCTTTGGTCTGTACAAAGTAACTTGTCTTGGCTGTGTTTTAGAAGACTAGTATTTTGTCAGATGCAGCCACATTGCTATTATTATATATTATATATGAATATACATTATTGCTATTTTGAAATAAGTTCTTAAACTCATTTTTTTAGAAATATAGTACAGTAAAAGAGAAGTAAAGCAAACAATTATCTCTTCTAGTTACGACCTTTGTACTCAGTTGCTGCTTGATGTAGGTTGCTAAGCCTTTAAAACGTTTGCACATGGA
>NW_013676984.1:2788-7173 GCF_000517525.1 Limulus polyphemus | reverse complement strand
CCCGTGACCAATCTCAAAAGGATTAAAGTATTATATTGCTAGCTCAAAATATAAAGAATTATAAAATATAACCTAATTACTGTGTTTCACTAAAAAGAAGACAATTACTCTCTTTTTACCTCTCAGTTCAAGTTATTTGTGAAATTTGTAGTGAAATGTAGATTGTTCAGTTGTGAACTTTTACATATTCAGAGTAAGTCTAAAAGTGGCAACACAAGCACAGCTGATGAAGAGGAACAGGATGCATGGGTCATTCACAGGAATCTGAAAGAGTGGATTGACAATTTTGAAGAGGCTGTCACAAATCAGTACACGCCAGAAGTTCAGCTTCTAGCAGGGGTTATGAGAGTTGATGTAAGTTTCGATATAGTTTCAGTTTTGTGTTTATGTCTCATGGAAATATATCTACTTTCACTTACCATTCATTATTTTACCATTGTCTTTCACTTACCATTCAACATTCATCTGTTGTATTTTTTTCTGCTTAGCAGCCAGAATGTTTGATGCTTTGATTTGTACAACATAAATATTATTGTAACAAAGAAATTAGATTCTTATTATGTATACTGAGGTGATTTTTGTTATGTTCATTGACTGATTACTCTTATTGGGAACTTGTTCAAGTTAAATTTTCCTGTTTAAAACTAGAAACATAGGTGATTAGCTTTATTATTCTCTGTTGTTCTACGCAGAATGAACTTGTATCAGAACAGTTACAGGCTCAATTATGTAAAGTAGCTGAAGTCTCCAAAACTCAAAGATGTCTAGTTTCTGCCCAGCACATTAAAAAGGAACAGGTCATTGTGGAATACAAAGGACGTTTCCTGACTTTATCACAGTTTCACGGACAGCATCCTGTTTTTAGGAGTAGGTGAGTCACCGCAGGGGTACTTTTAAAATACTCCTTTCTGTATTGTAAAATGAATTACATAGGTTGTGTAAAGGGAAGCAAAAAATCTGCAAATGAATATATGAACGTCAAATTTGCAAATTATAAAACAATGAGTGTAAGAATTGTTTATATTACTGACCTTTGAAGTGTTAAACTTTGACGCACCACACATTAAGCAAGCTGTATTTTCCATAATCACTTAATCCTATAAGACCAGCACCATTTTTAAATTTCTTTCTGCAAATGTTACTGTGTTACATTCAAAATTTAATTAAATCACTTTGTCATGATATAAAAGACTGTTTGGTTTAAATATTAGTGATTAATTTATATTTGTGAGTAAATATTTCATTATTTTTAAGTTTTGTTATGATAAAAGTTAAAAGCAGAAGATTGTGGAAGGTTTTTTAAAAACTCATTGGTGTCGAGAATATAGAAAGTGGCTAAATGACTATGTAATAGAGATATAAATAGTGTGAGATGAGCAGGAAGCAGCAAACAGACAGATAAAAGCAAAGAGAATATAGTAGGTGTGAAGTTAAGTAACGTAAAAGTGATAGGCCTAACGTTTATTATATATTAGAGCGAAACTAACAGTGGAAAAGGAAATAAGAAAAAATAAGTTTATTCCATTAAAGCAAAATTCTAAAGTAATTGAATCAGCTTCAGTGCACTTTAACAAAAGAAATATAGGATCTTTAGAAGAGAGAAGACCACAATCGTAAGAGAATCACACCAGACTAATATTGCGATAGTATTAGAGAAAATAGTTCGGCTTATCAACTGAGATTCGAAAGTAATTGAACAGGCCTAAGTAGATGACTTTTGATAAGAAGAGGGGAACTATACATATACTAATATAATGTTTAAGATATGCTTGTATTCTCTATAGTGTGAATACTTTACTGTACATACTTTTAACTTGTTCCGAACATATATATTATTTGAAAACAAGTAAAGTTTGTGCTGTTTATTAATTGTTGAATTTATTGCTAACAAGTCACAGGCTCCAACTTTAGAACTAGAAGAATCTTTAGCCCAACAGCAACATAGTATATATTTATACTATTAAGAAATATAAGTAAAAGCCATTTAGTTTGACAAGTAGCAAAACAAAAAAGGACCCATATACATATATAATATTATTATTTTTAAATTCTGACACTTTCTATAAATGTATTTCAATGAAACTATTATTAACAACTACGTTATAATTCAAAGTTTTATATTATCTAAGTTATTATTCCTTTATTTCAAAATAAACCTTTAAAACAGTAATTTCAAACTGTGCTTTTTCTCTCACATAAAGTTGTCATGGTTACAAACCTCAACCTTAAGATCTGGTATAGAAGAAACTGTACATGTAAATGTAGATGTTTTCTCTGAGTCGTTCAAAGTATTATGTTTACAGGTTATTTACAAGTAATTTGAGCACATTCCAAGAACTTGAACCAGACATAATGGTTGTAAAAGCTTCCTCAGTTTCAGATAAACCACACCCACTTGCAGAGTAGAGGCTATGTTGCTATGTGACAGTTTTAAGTTGAATTCCATGCTTATAGGCAATAAAAATAGCTAATTTCATGCTGTATTTCCTAACTAGGTTAGGAAAGTTAATTGATATATGTGTTTTACAGAGGAAGTCGAAAAACGCTTAGTCCATTGTTGAAAGGGGCGTCCCTAGCACTTGGCTATTTTTTTCTTGCATTGTACATATTAATTTGATAGACAGTGAAATTGCATTTAGGTTTTACATTCATATTTTAGTATTATTTGTGTTTTAAAATTCATATTTGAAAGGTCACTTTGCTAGTCATGCATTATAAAAAGAGACAAGAGCAAACATTATGCCATAAGCTGAATCACACTCTTTGCCAGTCATAATGTTATATCACACGCGGGTACCTGTTGAAGTGTGCAGACTTACATAATAAAAGATATAGAAGGAAAATAAAACATTAAAAATGAAAAATTTGTGAAAAGGTAAAAACTGGAAATTACGCATATGACCCAAAAAAGGTAATTACTCATTTCCAGTTCTTAATTTTAAACATTTCATTGCACTAGACATTGTTGATAATAGGTAGAGTTATAGAGAAATATAATATAAATATTTACTTTAAATACTTTTGATATTCATTTAGGAGGTTCTAGATATTATGTAAGTGAAATGTGAAAACTGTAAGGTAAAAAATAGTATTTTTATACTTAACACAAAAATCACCATGCAGGTTCAGAGTTTGATTGTAGATAACTACATTAATTAATGAATTGAGCAAAATAAGTCGATATAAAATATTTTTCTCAACTACATACTTTTAGGAAAGTTTTTGTCAAATTTCAAACACTTTCATCTACTAGTTTTATTTTTTGGTGCAAAATATGACGAAAGCGATGTTACCTATGGGCAGTGCCCATAGCCGGCAGTCATAGGGTTAAGTAGTTGTGAGCTACTGCTAAGAAGGTAGAGATATGATATTCAACTTGATACAAACTAACTGTTGGATTAGCTGAATGGCATGAGAAGTTAGATATACCAATATAGTTATAATAATGTTGTACTCTGTATTATACCAAGAAAATATTAACTTTTAATATGGGCTTGGTCAATTTGACCCACTTTGTGACCTTTTCGTACTCGTTTAAAGGCTTTGTAGATTTAATACTTATAACTCTCAATATAGTATGTATATCTTCATGAAAAATGCCAGTTTTCAGTTGATATTGTAAGTCTTTCACATACAAAAATCATATTTTTTAGTGAAGTATTTTTAATAAAATAAAGATTTGTCCATGAATATATTGAGTATTTGTTTTGAACAGTTTGTGTGCATAGTAACTTTCAAAATACTTTTCCTCATCTCAAAAATCTCAAATTTCCTTTGTGTAATCCTTAAAACCGTGTAAATGCATTTCAAACATTTTGTTTTCAGTAACACTGTATAGTTTATCTGTTATTTTCTCTACCTTATCTCAAAACAGGATTGCTCAATTCAACCGACCTCGTAACCACCAAAACAAAATCGAAATAAACCTTAATTACACATTTTTCTTTCTAGAATAACATGAAACTACATTTGTTTATCCTAAGTAGCTTTAAACTCATAACAGTATACATCTATTTACTATCAAATATTTATTACCCTTTGAACCATGTCTAACTACTATCCACGCCATTATAAGTTGTAAATCGCTCGGGGAGCATGAACATCACGTCACACTATTGAATTACATTACCCATGAGCTGTTCGCATGCGTGCTTCTTGAACCATTTTAATTATATTATTATTATTTATTTTACATAATCTAGTCTTAAATAAATTAAAAAGATCCGTATATGATAATAATAAATAAAAAATAAATATGAAAAACAAGAAATAAAGTACTTACCCAATCTTCTTTTTTTCTTGCCCTCGATTGTCGAAGACAGTTAAGCCTGATTTTTTATAGTAATGAAAGTAATGCATTTAATAATTTTTATTTAATTAAATAA
>NW_013676984.1:0-1812 GCF_000517525.1 Limulus polyphemus | reverse complement strand
TGCTGTCATGTTAAACTTATATTAAAGTTTTTCTTCATTACCCATTTAAGCCGTCTCCAGCCATTATTAGTCTCAAAGTGGGTTCCTCGTCATCGAATTTAAGTACTTTTATAATAATAAATAAAGAATAAATATGAAAAACAAGAAATAAAGTACTTACCCAATCTTCTTTTTCTTGCCCTCAACTGTCGAGGAGAGTTCAGCCCGATTTTTTATAGTAAAGCACTCAACAATTTTTATTTAATTAAATAATGCACCAAAGAATATAGACTAATAACATGCAAAAAGTAGACAAATTTCCCCTTACTCTCACTCATTACAAATTCATCCAAACTGGTCATTAACTTTCCCACAGGAACGAATCTTGTACTGTGAGTGAAATTAATGATATTCTGTTCAGAATACAATGTTATACAATACGCCATATAATAGATGAAAACCTTGACTTTCTATTGGTTATAGGT
Source organism: Limulus polyphemus (assembly GCF_000517525.1). NCBI lineage: Eukaryota > Metazoa > Arthropoda > Merostomata > Xiphosura > Limulidae > Limulus > Limulus polyphemus. The sequence continues at coordinate 1,348 of NW_013676984.1, read as the reverse complement.
AATATATAATAAAATGTAAGAGAGAACATATCAATGAATTGTGAAAGAGAGGGTGTGGCAGGAGGGGGACTGATTTTATACTTGATAGCTCTGTAACCAAACAAAATTGAAGACTATAAAAATTATGGTTTGTCTGAGCAACGACGATTTTATAGAGAGTAATTTACATTTAATTTTTTACTTTTTCGAGGGGTAATAGATAAAATAGGGATGATGACATGCTAAGATAAAACGTGTCATGTGGGTCACACTAGGAGAAATTCAGAATTTTTTTAATATTGCATTATCAAAATAAAAACTTAAAACTTGTATACTATTAAAATATGGATTATAAGCTAAGATTTTATGCTGTTCTAATTGGTATGAATAAAAAGTTCTTTAATAAAATTTTGAATGTAAGACACTAAAACCTTGTGTTATCCGTAGTAAAGGATACCCGGGGAGATAGAGTTAAACCTTCTGATATAGTACTGTGTTGATAAGCCTAATATGAAGATTTTTGTGTTTCATACATTATTTAAACAGTACTATAAATGTACCAAACATAAAAATAAACATGTTGTAATGGTTAAACTGTATTTGTTTTAGGGTTTTCCCATTTGTTCTGTTCCACAAACCTCATGAAGATGAAGAAGGAATTTGTGTTGATGCAAGAGAGTATGGTAACATTGCAAGGTTTATACGCAGGTCGTGTACCCCAAATGCCGAAGTTAGTGTTTCAGAATATTTAGTTTTTACTTTTAATTCATTAATGTTATGACCAGAAATGTGCATGAATGAATTTATAATGTGTATGTGATTGAAAAATGTTCTTGACAAACATTGGTATGCAGTTGTTTTAAAAGTTCTTCTTAAAATATTTTTAATTTTTGCTTTCAAAGGCTGTTTACCAGATTCCGTTTATTTGAGAAAAAACATATCTTCTCTTTATGTATAAAAATAATACTTCTTTCATATAATGTCAGATTAACGTAATCTGTTGTAGTAATAAATCTTCAGAAAACACTACATCTTTGTGTTACTGAAAGCATATGTGTATTTATTAGTTTTCGAAGGTAATAAAAAAGTTAGCTCCTCACAGTTGGTTCCGTTTTATCTTGCATTCCTGATGAAAGTTTTTTAATTTTCCAAATAAATTTCCACCAACATTCATTATATGATATCAACACTGAAGAATAGTTCATAAGAAGGAAAAATAGTTTAGTGACTTCATTAATTCATTCCAGGTACGACATGTTATTCTCAATGGTCTTCTACATCTGTATATATTTTCTCGAAAAGATATCAAGAAAGAACAGGAAATCACTATTCCATTTGATTTTGCCTCTGACGACAGGTGAGTGTGTAG
>NW_013676983.1:11992-16105 GCF_000517525.1 Limulus polyphemus | reverse complement strand
TAATACTTCTGACTGCAGATCAATTACTCACTGTCTACACACACATTTCAATAATCTCCCGTCACTTTGTCACCCTCTTTTATATACCAGTCTACCCTCTATCTAGTCAATACTAGAGCATTCGCCAAGATACGGGATAGTTCTAGAGGGCGTGAGAATCACATGATGTCGATGACGCAACAATACGATAAAGAAGCATTTATCGAGACAGTCGGAGCGCAACGAAAGGTGATTTTCTTGTCTGGTACAAATTGCAATAACATTTCGGTTACCATCCACTACACAATTAATTATACGTATTTATTAAAACTATTTTCTCATAATTCAGTAAATTTTAGTTATTAATATGTTAATGTGCATAACAATAAATAAATAATATACATAAAAAAGCAACGATATGTATTACTTACGATGTTATAAAATTCGTTTGCAGTTTGCATTCCCGACTCTAGTCTTGTGTATGTGTAAATCAAAGCCGTTGTCGTCTAAGCCTCGTGGTGTGGTAAGCCTCGTCGAATCTCACAAATTCAGGTCCACAAAATAATTTGTATAGGTTTCAAATATGCATTTTAATGCACAAAAAATATATTACTCACTAGCAGAGAATTCCCCAAAATTATCATACTTTACCTGGCCTTTTAAATAAGCTATGAATAGATTAAAAAAATTCCGTTACTAATGGATCAACGACTTTCTCCAATACAAATCAAAAATCTCTTGGCAACTACCGTCTTTCGCGCCAAATTTAAAAGGACAATTGTAGAGGTCAACGCTGAACCTGGAAGCAAAAAAAAAAAAAAAAAAAAAAGACGATCAAACGAAAGAATAAAAGTTCTCTGGTTCGTTCCCATCTGCGAAATTCAAAGTAAGCCTCATAATAATAAGTCAAAACAACAGACTACTAAGGCAAGCAGTCATAATATCCAGCACCGGAAGAGAATACAATAATTAAATTTATTTATTTTTTCTCTCACTAGTCTCCTGTTTCGAAACAACAAAGGAAACGACAGCTTTGGAAAAATTCGTTAACGCTTGGTAGTCGAGCGTGCCTCGACAACAACCATAAAGAAGACTGCGGAAACCGGGTCTTCAAGTGATTTAAATCTCGACCTCCTCTCTAGGTGAGTGTAGTATGGGTGGTTTGAAAGTTGCGAAATTAACTTTAAATTTAGAATTAGAAAAATTAATCAGCCGTGCTAAGCTACAGCTTGGCAAAGTTACTAAAAAAAAAAAAAAAAAACGTAAAGAGCTAGGCGTACAGCGGAAAGCGAAACAATTCTTAGTGATAATGAATTAAATTCAGTAAGTGTAAAACAAAACCAAGTAATAGTAAATACCACCACCTTGGATGAACAAACAACACTAACAGTACAAAACCAAAACATGAACCATCAAAACACACTATAATAATAAAGGGAATACCAGGTTCTTATAAAGAACCGCAACTAGCACATGAAATAAGAAAACACAAACCCCAAACTAAGGGCAGAGTTCTTGTAATAGGGGCTTAAACATCTTACTTACTGTATGGCCAAAGGATGCCTTCAGCTCTGGCAAAATTAAAATCACATCCCGGATATGGAACCCAACACACACACTCCTTTATTATAAGAGGAATACACTATTCCATAAACACAGAAGGGGTTATGAAACCCAACACACACTCCTCTGTTATAAGAGGAATACACTATTCCATAAACACAGAAGGGATTATGAAACCCAACACACACGCCTTTGTTGTAAGAGGAATACACTATTCCATAAACACAGAATGGGTATGAAACCCAACACACACTTCTCTGTTATAAGAGGAATACACTATTCCATAAACACAGAAGGGGTTATGAAACCCAACACGCTCTCCTTTGTTGTAAGAGGAATACACTATTCCATAAACACAGAAGGGGTATGAAACCCAACACACACACTCCTCTGTTATAAGAGGAATACACTATTACATAAACACAGAAGGGGTTATGAAACCCAACACACACTCCTCTGTTATAAGAGGAATACACTATTACATAAACACAGAAGGGGTATGAAACCCAACACACACTTCTCTGTTATAAAAGGAATACACTATTCCATAAACATAGAATACATAAAAGACGAATTAACAAGAATACAAATTCCACACACAAAATCGAACGCATCATTTCAAGCAGAAAAACATAACATCATCAAAGTCTACACAGATAACACATTCACATATAATTATATCAAAGAACTGATACCTATGGTATAAGAGTCTGGTACCAGAGGTTTGAGGAAGAAGAAACCGAAACACCAGCGGTGGTTATCACGCAGTGCTTTAACTGCCAACGATATGGACGTGTAGCGGCAATGGTAACTACCTAACGAACAACTGTCCTAAACGAAACAGCACACCATTGTGCTGTAACTGTAAACAACGACAACACACAGCTAATTATAAGGGCTGTTCGAAGTATAAAGAAATTAAGACAAAAATATTTAATATCAATAAAAACATACCACAACCAAGCACACAAGAAACACAACAACAACCACGAAAAACACTTTTACCCACACCAGGAACACTAAAACTAAATACAACAACCACATATGCAAATGTACTCAAACAACAACCTCAATAGAAACCAACTAAGAACACAAAAAAAACGAAAAACAACCAATTAAAAGCACAACACAAAAAACGAACAACAACCAATTAAAAGCACAAAAAACGAAAAACAATCAATTAAAAGCACAACACAAAAAACGAACAACAACCAATTAAAAGCACAAAAAACGAACAACAATCAATTAAAAACACAACACACAGAAAACGAACAACAACAACCAGTTAAAAACACAACACAAAAAATTAACAAACAACCAATTAAAAACACAACACAAAAAACGAACAACAACCAATTAAAAACACAACACAAAAAAAGAACAACAACCAATTAAAAGTACAACACAAAAAAACGAACAACATCCAATTAAAAGCACAACACAAAAAAAACAACAGAAAATAGCCCAATATTTGAGGCTATTAAAAACATAGCCAATGACGATATTGTACAGTATCAAGATACAGAAAACAAAATAGACTTCGTCACACTGCTAATAAACATTATAGAAACACACATTACATCACTAAACCCATTACTAATTCAAAAATTAGGCACATTACTCACTTAAACTTTCGCCATACAACACATAAACATCCAAGGTGGTCTTGTTTTCAAGAGGCACGAGATCGAATACTTAATAATAAATTCAAATTCAGATAGATTAGTATTACTGAAACTATGCTATATAAACAAAATTCACTTAATTTTTAAAATTACATAACAACCAGAAGAGGTAGAATAAATAAAAACGTCCCCTACAGGTGAATAGTTATATTATATAAATCCACACTTTCAATAACACAATTAAAATTTCATAACAATAATGAAAACATTAGAATAGACAAACATAACAGATAATGAAGTAATAACAATAGCCGGAATTTATTGCTCCTCAACTAATATTCTAAATATTCTAAATGCTACTAGTATCTTATAAACGGTCGAGGCCCTGAAATGATGCTAGTTATAATAACATCAGTAACATTTGTAAATATAAATTATTAGTTCAGGTGGGAGGAAGAGGTCGAGACCCTCCCAGGTCACAACGACCTAAAACCCAGTACTGATACAAGCAAGCGCTGAACCTAAACAAACTATAGAGTTACATAATACATGATGAACCAAGTCCTAACTACCTCTTCACTCTGAACACCATAAATAAGAATCTTACAGGCCAAACAGTGCTAGGCTAACAGAATCCCAGACACAAACGTAGCTCTATTTTAAAAGGGTTTTGTGTATCAAAATAGGATTATGTCTGTGTTGTACTGTTAAGTGGAACCGTATTGTGAACACGGACTAATAGTGCGATCATACATAAGTGAAGCTAGTGAAAATATACAAGTTAATATTACTCCATGGGTTGGACATGGCACGAAAAGGGTAAGTTAATTAAAACTGCTGACAGTGGACAAAATTTAACATACTGTGAGTAATGCAACAACGTTTGTTTGTTTGTTTTGAATTTCGTGCAAAGCTACACGAGGGCTATCTGCGCTAGCCGTTCCTA
>NW_013676983.1:9478-11498 GCF_000517525.1 Limulus polyphemus | reverse complement strand
TCGTTTACCAACTATTAGTGGGATTGACCGTCACATTATAACAAACAAAATAACAATTCCAGAGAGAGAGAGAGAGAGAGGAAGAAGTCAACGCAGCGCCTGACCCTCCCAGAAAACGATCAAGATGAAGTTGATTCAAAATAAATACGATAACGTCGGAACAACCATGACGTCAGTTCAACGCATTTTGGAATTTGTTGGCATTTTCAAGATGGATGGCATGAAAGAGAAAACTAGTTTCGGGTAGAAGTGGAACGTTTGAAGATAAATGCAATAAAATCAAATTACTGTAAACCACAATATTTACACTAGAAACAAAATGATTTAGTTTAAGGAAGTTTTGAGAAACCGCTCTTTGTTAGGCCTAATTTAATATTCATAATAAACTCGACAAAAGATGGTTGCCCGAAATACTACTGGATAAAAACAAAAAAAAAAACGGTTTCTATTTCAACTTTGTGTTTTTACAGTGATTTTAGTTTAAATCTGTATGCCACCTATTACAAGTGTCAAGTCTCACACTGTAAGACACCTATCACAAGCGTCAAGTCTCACACTGTAAGTGACCTATCGCAAGTGTCAAGTCTCACGCTGTAAGTGACCTATCACAAGCGTCAAGTCTCACGCTGTAAGCCACGTATCACACGTGTCAAGTCTCACACTGTAAGTGACCTATCGCAAGCGTCAAGTCTCACGCTGTAAGCCACGTATCACAAGTGTCAAGTCTCACACTGTAAGTGATCTATCGCAAGTGTCAAGTCTCACACTGTAAGCCACCTATCACAAGTGTCAAGTCTCACACTGTAAGCCACCTATCACAAGTGTCAAGTCTCACACTGTAAGCCACCTATCACAAGTGTCAAGTCTCACACTGTAAGTGACCTATCACACGTGTCAAGTCTCACGTGTCAAGGGTGTAGTCTCACAGAGAAGCAACCATATTGCATTTTTCAACCTCGGCGCTCCTTGGGGCCATTGAGTGTGTTGAGCCAACGTTGAAGCAACACAAGAAGTCAACGATCACAAAACTTGACTTTAGGAACAAGGACACGCCAAAGCATAATGTCAGCGTTTAATTCTGGAATGCGCCCGAGTTTCGTATAGAGGAGAATTTGATCTTTTCATTGGTTATAAACAGTACTGCTTTACAGTTAATAAATTCTTGAATTTATTTTTTATTTATAAAAGTTGCTTTCAAGGAAATAATTAATTCTTTATCATAACATAGAGTCTTTCTTTTAATAAAAACAATAACAAAAAAATTGATTTCTGTCATTGGAGTTAGGTAGAAGATGGCCTTTTGTTTTCTATAAAAGATGAAATGTATGTAAGAGAATAAAATCTGGAAACCATTATAATCATCACCATCCAACATACCGTCTAACACCATCCTACATACCGTCTAACACCATCCTACATACCGTCTAACACTATCCAACATACGGTTTAACACCATCCTACATACCGTCTAACACTATCCAACATACGGTTTAACACCATCCAACATACCGTCTAACACCATCCTACATACCGTCTAACACCATCCAACATACCGTCTAACACCATCCTACATACCGTCTAACACCATCCAACATACCGTCTAACACCATCCTACATACCGTCTAACACTATCCAACATACGGTTTAACACCATCCAACATACCGTCTAACACCATCCTACATACCGTCTAACACTATCCAACATACGGTTTAACACCATCCAACATACCGTCTAACACCATCCTACATACCGTCTAACACCATCCTATATACCGTCTAACACTATCCAACATACTGTTTAACACCATCCAACATACCGTCTAACACCATCCTACATACCGTCTAACACCATCCTACATACCGTCTAACACCATCCTACATACCGTCTAACACCATCCAACATACGGTTTAACACCATCCAACATACGGTTTAACACCATCCAACATACCGTCTAAAACCATCCTACATACCGTCTAACACCATCCAACATACCGTCTAACACCATCTTACATACCGTCT
>NW_013676983.1:7746-8778 GCF_000517525.1 Limulus polyphemus | reverse complement strand
CACCATCCAACATACCAGTCTAACACCAGTCCAACTATACCGTCTAACACCATCCTACATACCGTCTAACACCATCCTACATACCGTCTAACACCATCCTACATACCGTCTAACACCATCCTACATACCGTCTAACACCATCTTACATACCGTCTAACACCATCCAACATACCATATAACACCATCCAATATACCGTCTAACACCATTCAATATACCGTCTAACACCATCCAATATGCCGTCTAACACCATCCTACATACCATATAACACCATCCAATACACCGTCTAACACCATACAGTATACCGTCTAACACAAATCCTACATACCATCTAACACTATTCAACATACCATCTAACACTATTCAACATACGGTCTAACACTATCCAACATACGGTTTAACACCATCCAACATAGCGTCTAACCTAACAAAAACACGAAAGACCCTACAATGTAAAAGTCAAGATATCCTAACTTGGTACAGACATTTTGAAGATAATACTGGGAAGTTTAAAAAGCGACAAGGCTCCTTGGCCAGATAATATTTCCCCAAAGGTTTTGAAGGAGGTTAAAGATTGGATATGTGAGCCACTGTTACTGTTTTTATCAGTCCTTGAATAGTTGGCAGGTACCAGAGGATTCGAAATTAGCTAATGTAACTCCTATTTTCAAGGAAATGTTATAAAAATTGTCCCAGAAATTATAGACCCATTAGTCTTACATCAGTTGTGGTAAAGGTTTTGGAAAGTCTGTTAAAAGATGCTTTGTAAAGTCATTTAACAAAGTTTGGAATTTTATTGGAAAGTCAATATGGTTTCATTATGGGAAAATCTTGCCTTACAAATCTTTTGATATTCTTTGAAAAGGTTATTGCTTATGAAGATGAGGGTAAGGGTGTAGATGTGGTGTATCTGGAATTTCAGAAAGCATTTGACAAGGTGTCACATAAAAGGCTTGTAAAAAATTAGCTCTATAGGTGTGGGAGATAAGTTAGCTAATTGTATAGAAGAGTGGCTGGATGGAAGAAAGCAGAG
>NW_013676983.1:6032-6821 GCF_000517525.1 Limulus polyphemus | reverse complement strand
AGCTGGGTTATAATATAAGGAGTATATACAGTCGTATTGTGACAGCTGGGTTATAATATAAGGAGTATATACAATCGTATTGTGACAGCTGGGTTATAATATAAGGAGTATATACAATCGTATTGTGACAGCTGGGTTATAATGTAAGGATTATATACCGTGTGGTATTGTATCAGCTGGGCTGGAATGTAAGGATTATATACCGTGTGGTATTGTATCAGCTGGGTTATAATGTAAGGATTATATACAGTGTGGTATTGTGTCACCTAGATTAGAATGTAAGGATTATATACAGTGTGGTATTGTGTCAGCTAGACTAGAATGTAAGGATTATACAGTGTGGTATTGTGTCAGCTGAGTTATAATGTATGGATTATATACAGTGTGGTATTGTGTCACCTAGATTAGAATGTAAGGATTATATACAGCGTGGTATTGTGTCAGCTAGACTAGAATGTAAGGATTATATACCGTGTGGTATTGTATCAGCTGGGCTAGAATGTAAGGATTATATACCGTGTGGTATTGTATCAGCTGGGTTATAATGTAAGATTATATACAGTGTGGTATTGTGTCACCTAGATTAGAATGTAAGGATTATATACCGTGTGGTATTGTGTCAGCTGGACTAGAATGTAAGGATTATATACCGTGTGGTATTGTATCAGCTGGGCTAGAATGTAAGGATTATATACCGTGTGGTATTGTATCAGCTGGGTTATAATGTAAGTATTATATACAGTGTGGTATTGTGTCACCTAGATTAGAATGTAAGGATTATATACCGTG
>NW_013676983.1:0-5488 GCF_000517525.1 Limulus polyphemus | reverse complement strand
ATACAGTGTGGTATTGTGTCAGCTGAGTTATAATGTAAGGATTATATACAGTGTGGTATTGTGTCAGCTGGGCTGGAATGTAAGGATTATATACAGTGTGGTATTGTGACAGCTGGGTTATAATGTAAGGATTTTATACAGTGTGGTATTGTGTCAGCTGGGTTATAATGTAAGGATTATATACAGTGTGGTATTGTGTCAGCTGGGCTGGAATGTAAGGATTATATACAGTGTGGTATTGTGACAGCTGGGTTATAATGTAAGGATTATATACAGTGTGGTATTGTGTCAGCTGGGTTATAATGTATGGATTATTATACAGTGTGGTATTGTGTCAGCTGAGTTATAATGTAAGGATTATATACATTGTAGTATTGTGTCAGCTGGGTTATAATGTGAAGGATTATATACAGTGTAGTATTGTGTCAGCTGGGCTGGAATGTAAGGATTATATACAGTGTGGTATTGTGTCAGCTGGGTTATAATGTAAGGATTTTGTAGAGTGTAGTATTGTGTCAGCTGGGCTGGAATGTAAGGATTATATACAGTGTGGTATTGTGTCAGCTGGACTATAATGTAAGGATTATATACAGTGTGGTATTGTGTCAGCTGGGTTATAATGTAAGGATTAAATACAGTGTGGTATTGTGTCAGCTGAGTTATAATGTAAGGATTATACAAGTAATAAAAACATTTTGTAAATGTAAAATGATGTAGGAATGGCAGTGCCAAAAAGAATATAAACAAGAATATAGGGATTATATAACAATACATAGATCATCCTTACATGACTTTCAAAATTAAAATTTAATGTTAAACTGTAAAATGTATACTTAACCTTAATATTACTTCAGTTGGAAGTTATATATTCCTGACTGTTGGTATACAGTTTGTTTAACATAATATTGTGGTCATGTCAGGGTAAGCATCAATGTAGTGTAACTAAGAACCTAGAACTTACATAAAAGGAAAAACACAGTCGATTCAAAACATGTCTCGATAATTACAGACTATTACAGACTCTCAAATTGACCGACCTCGTAACCATTTTGTACTTGGGATTTTACAGTTTAACTTTGAATTTTAATATTAAAAGTCATGTAGGAAGTATGTATAAATAGCTGTATCTTCGCCATGTTTTTGTTTGCATTATTTTTAGCACTCTCATCTTTACATCATTTTACATTCACTAAATGTTTTTATTACTTTTAGAGTAATATAGCGACAACTGGTATGTAATTTGAGGCTCATACTGTATTATATCGACACGTAATTTATAAATGGGTCATAATTAAGAGTGATACAGTATTACATCGATACCTGGATTAAAATGTAAAAAATATGCGTTATTATGGTTACAACTGGGTTATAATATAAGGTTTATACATTATTATAACGACAATTATATTATAACAAGTAAAGAAAACACTCTTCAAAAAATGTAGGGATGGCTAATATCAATCTTTCAAAACAATGCCAACAAGATAGCAGGAATGACATTTGCATCATCTCTACATAATAGTAGAGGCACACATTGTAATAGAATGTTAACCGAGAAAAATAGGATACATTAAACTTAATTGTGATTGAATAGTTATATACATATTACCATATGTTAATTCTTGCTTGTGCTATTATGTAGGGATGATGCAAATGCCATCCCTGCTATCTTATTTACATTGTTTTTGAAGGATGGATGTTAGCCATCCCTACATTTACTTCCTTTTTTGAAAAGATTTTCTTTACTTGTTTGCTTGTTTTTTAATGCAGTGTTTCAGTAGACATAGGAAGGTTGTATTTATAACCAAGTTCTAAATACAATGAGGTTCTAACTGTTTATCTATTGTTTATCTGTTTATTGTTTATCTATTATTGGCTGGTGATTCTTGTTTCACTTAAGCTTTTTATAGGAACATCGAATTTCTGTAAGAAAACTAACATTAAGGGGTAATGATAATATCGTTTACACTAGCATTATAATGTTTTTTAATTACTACTGTTTATTAATAATACTTATAAAAGTGGATACTCCGTTTGAAACTAGGTCACCTCAGTGAAATTGGTTGACACCACTGTTTTGGTTTTTGAATTATCATGTAATAAAAAAGAAGAACACGAAATTCAAGCTGTTTACTATAATATTTGCCCCCCCCCCCCAGTAGCACAGTGGTATGTCTGCGGACTTACAACGCTAGAATCCGGGTTTCGATACCCGTGGTGGGAAGAGCACAGATAGCTCCATTGTGTAGCTTTGTGCTTAATTACAAACAAACAAACTATAATATTTACAGACATTCCCAGAACTTTTGACTCAGTCATTACATAGATACAGTTATTACAGGAAACACTGTATAGTATTGCAGAGTTCCGATGACCTATTGAGGGGATATTTAAAATACCATTTCGATGAACAATCTGAGCATCCCAACATAATACAAGGTTTGTATAGGGTTATTGCGACAATAGGGTTATAATATAAGGTTAATATAGCGTAATAACGACAACTGAATTATAATATAAAGTTTATAAAGTGTTATAACAACCACTGGATTATAATATAAGGTTTATAAAGTATTATAATAACCACTGGATTATAATATCTGGTTTATAAAGTGTTATAACAACAACTGGGTTACAATATAAAGTTTATAAAGTGTTATAACAACAACTGGGTTATAAAATAATGTTAATACAGTGTTATAACGACAACTGGGTTATAATATATAGTTTATACAGTGTTATAACGACAACTGGGTTATAATATAGGTTTATACAGTGTTATAACGACAGCTGGGTTATAATATAAAGTTTATACAGTGTTATAACGACAGCTGGGTTATAATATAAAGTTTATACAGTGTTATAACGATAACTAATTTATAATATAAAGTTTATACAGTGTTATATCAACAACTAGGTTATAAAATAATGTTAATACAGTGTTATAACGACAACTGGGTTATAATATATAGTTTATACAGTGTTATAACGACAACTGGGTTATAATATAGGCTTATACAGTGTTATAACGACGACTGGGATATAACATAAAGCTTATACAGTGTTATAACGACAACTGGGATATAACATAAAGCTTATACAGTGTTATAACGACAACTGGGGTATAAACCAGTAGGGGTTCTGTAACCATTCCTATAATAACAACGACAATGTTTATTAAAGACTAAATAATTTGATACTCTGTGTAACATCATGATTAAATTACACGTCTAAATGTAGCAGGGTTGAAAGAAAAAATGACTTCTCTTCTACAAATCCCGTTTTATAGAGGCTTGAACATTAAGATTTATTTTATATTATTATATTTATTATATATATATATTCATAACCAACAGCTTTGTTTAATATCAAGTGTTTCTATAGAGCTGTAAACATTGAGTTATATTTTTATAGCCAACATCTCTGTTTATCATCACGTATTACGACATTTGTGAAGCTAGACCTTGGGGATAAAGTCAATAATTCTACAAAGTGGCAACAGAGGCCGCTGTATATCATGTCTTTTTAAATCACGGAAAATGTCATGCACTTTTACTAAGCATAAACAGATAAACATTCAAACAGACATATAGCTAGATATATTGATGGATTAACAGGTGGAAAACTGTACAGTGATAGAGATAGATAGATAAACAAACAGACAAAGAAATAGGTGGTAGATATAAATAAATAGACAGACAGACCAACAGAGAGATGTACTTAGAAATATTGAAGAAATAACGAAGCGCGAGTAAGAAGTGATAGTAATGACAAGCAAAGCCTTGTGTTTTATAGAGATGTAATAGATCAATGATGCAGTTCAAACTCTCTACTAATAGCAGTGCATATATCAAGGAAAGAATCATTTAAAAGATAAACTTACATCAACGTCAATGCCCTCAAGCGGGAAGAATTGTTTAGGTGGATTATCTCGAGGCACGAAGCGGAAAAATTCCATATCATCACGGTACCACTTGACTGAATAAAGACTCTCGCCTTCCAAGTTGTAGTTACATCGCAGTATGAGGTCCGTGCCAAACTCTATGTCGTCCGGGAAGTCCAGCGACATTATCCGGACTTCGGATATAGCTGTTGAAGAACAAAATAGCTCGTTTAATTTGAAAAATAGCCTCTTTCTGTTTTTCCGTTGAAACAGTGGATTCAGTATAAGCAAAACGAGAATAGCGCTGATTTCCCCACCCCGGTTGTAATGATTCAGAAGAGCTCACTACGAGTGTACTAGTTAATAAACATTAAGTTGTTCACTGGTAAACTGAAAACCTGTCATGTTTAGAATGAAAATAATCACTCAGTCAACAAATAAATGAAAATATTTCTGCCCGTGTTTTAGAAAGAAAACAAATTCGGTACAGTTTATGGAAATGAAGAAAACGTTTAATTACGCAAACTTGTGTTATTTGGTTTATAAGTAATGATGAAGTGACTTAAAGTTAAAATATACTTTAAAACCGCAGTTACATAAAGTTAAAATCTACTTTAAACCGCAGTGACTTAAAGTTAAAGTCTACTTTAAACCGCAGTGACTTAAAGTTAAAGTCTACTTTAAACCGCAGTGACTTAAAGTTTATACTTTAAAACCGCAGTTACATAAAGTTAAAGTCTACTTTAAACCGCAGTGACTTAAAGTTAAAATATACTTTAAAACCGCAGTGACTTAAAGTTAAAGTCTACCTTAAAACCGCAGTTACTTAAAGTTAAAGTCTACCTTAAAACCGCAGTGACTTAAAGTTCAAATCTACCTTAAAACCGCAGTTACTTAAAGTTAAAATCTATTTTAAAACCGCAGTTACTTAAAGTTAAAGTCTCCCTTAAAACCGCAGTTACTTAAAATTAAAGTCTACCTTAAAACCGCAGTGACTTAAAGTTAAAATATACTTTAAAACCGCAGTGACTTAAAAGTTAAAGTCTCCCTTAAAACCGCAGTGTTTAATAAAATGTAGCTTACAAAATCTTTTATCTGAATGTGAAAGTTACTGCTTCTCTTCACAGTTTATTTATTGCCAAACCAGTTACTCCTTTGTTTTAAATTTATACCAACAACAATCTTACAGTTATCACAATGGTCTTCAGCTGTTTGCACACCAGTAACGTGGTGATCCGACTTAATTAAACTCTCAAGATGACGTATAATCTTTTATTTTTATTTAAAGTCATACTTATTGCATCTATCCGATAGAAGTTACAACTTACTGTGTCAGAACTCGCGTTTTTCGTAATAAGGTTTTGATAGGTGTTTGAGAAAACTATGAACATACTGATAATAACTTTAACCAATACAATCGAACATCAATTTGTTAGTAAACACACGTGCAATTCTGTACGTGTGAACACAATGTTATGGGTAATGTATTTAGTTGTTTACAGATAAAAAAAAAACATGATTAGAATTTACTGTGTTGAATGACAAAAAGTGATTTTTCCATTAAGGTCGAGAAGTAACTTGTACGAAAGAAAATGGGGGTTCTTT
>NW_013676982.1:13354-17088 GCF_000517525.1 Limulus polyphemus | reverse complement strand
ACCTTCATACTGTCCAACATAACCTATCGTTCTATATATCACATCTGTACAAGGCTGACCTTCATACTGTCCAACATAACCTATCGTTCTATATATCACATCTGTACAAGGCTGACCTTCATACTGTCCAACATAACCTATCGTTCTATATATCACATCTGTACAAGGCTGTCCCCACATAACAGAAGTTACAGCATGATGGTTACTTTCAATCTCAGGTACTGTAACAAAGTTCACCACGACAGTTGTGACCTAGAGAATAACATTGACCCTAAGCACGACAACGAGTTTAAAATAAAATGAAAACAGATTTTTCTTATGTTATGAACCTCATATTCCGACATGACCTACAGGTCAAAGTTCAATAGCAAACGTGCACAATTATTATGTTTATCATCACACCAAAATACCGCATCGCGATACGCGAGATTTGTTTATTAAACACAGTTTCACATTGGGCTAACTGTGCCCTACCCACCGTGGGTATCGAAACAAGATTTTTAGCGTTAAGCCCTCAAAATCCCCGCTGAGCCAGCGAGGAGTAAGTGAGGAAACAATCAGTAACGGCACACCATTAATCTCGGGGTTTGGGGTTCGTTTTGAATTTCGCGTGAAGCTACACGAGAGCTATCTGCATTAGGCATCCTTAATTTAGCAGTGGAAGACTAGAGGGAAGGTAGCTAGTCATCACCGCCAACTCTTGAGCTACCATTCTTTTACCAACGAATAGTGGGATTGGCCGTCACGTTATAACGCCCTCACGGCTGAAAGGGCCAGCATGTTTGGTGGGACGAGGAGATTGCGAGTCGAGTGCCCTAACCACCTGGCCATGCCGGGCCTTATTAACCTAACCCAGCAGTTGTCAAGCTTTAGTAACCCTAAAACCCCCTTTTAATTTAATTTTCGGGGACCCCCAAACCTATCGAATTATTTTATTAAGATTCCGTGCACGTGAAGATCTGTATTCCAAAGTTGAATATTTTAATTCATATAAATTTAACTTTTACGAAAAATATTTTTTATATTCTACAAATTATATTTTTTAGATATTTTTATGAAATTTCGGATATGACTCGCGGACATCCTAGAAATTTCGGATATGACTCGCGGACATCCTAGAGTATCCTCTCGGACCTCTGGGGTTCCGCAGGCTCCAAAATACGCTGACCTAACGCACACAGACTGAAAACTTGTCTGTACTAATAAAATAACAACGTTGAGATGTATTCAAGGTTACAATGGTTTCAATTTTTATTTATTCAAGATAATGAAATAAAAATCCTCAGTTAAATTTATCGACTCTATCGATACACTCACGGATAACACGAAGAACTTATAATTTATACAGTGAATAAATTTTGGAGAGTCAAACAACAGATTCAGTGTTTTTGAATAAAAGAAAATAGAAGCCTAAAAGTTAAGACGATCCATAGCAGTGTCCCATTTGTTGTTGTTTTAATTGTCATCTGTTTTAGATTAATGTAGACGAACGTGTGACGTGTACATGTGCACGAGACACGGTGACAAGAGGACCAACGAGTTTGGGTGCTCAAAATCAAATGTTACCCACACAAAAGAGGGTTAAATGTGGCGGTAAGTAACTTTTGGTAACAAATAATAATTGTAAAGATGTTTTTAAAAAGTACTGTTATAATACGGGGGTGTCCCCCCCCCTCACTTCCCCTGATTATTGAAAAGGTGCCATTTTATGATTCACTTCATCAATCACTATCATAATCCCGACCATTCACACATACATCAACATCCTTCACAAGTGTCTTAAGCCTATATTAACTTGAGAAGTTCTCTCTCCGTGATAAACTGTTTTCTTGGGTTATGGGAGAGACCACTTATTCGAAGGTGTTAAGTAGAGGGGGATAAACCTTCGCAGATAAAACTTGCATTCGTTAATTTCAAAGCTTCTACGGCTTATGACAGACAAAGAAAAATTCGGTTTTCTAAAGAAGTTAACCAGATACTACAATACAAATGAGACAGAGCAGATAAAGTATAATATTATAGCAACAATATTCGTTGCCACATTGTTGAAAGACAGTTCCTAAAGGATAAAGATGTTGACCAGATACTACAATACAAATGAGACAGAGCAGATAAAGTATAATATTATAGCAACAATATTCGTTGCCACATTGTTGAAAGACAGTTCCTAAAGGATAAAGATGTTGACCGAACCAATCCCATAATTCAATCTGTACCAGGAAATCAGAAAGAAAAAATAACTGATCATACTGAAAAAGAAAAAAAATGCGAGAAAACGAAAAATATTTACATACCCAATTTGTGGATAAACATCATTGTGAAGTTGTATCCAAATCCTGTTGTAAAACATGTGTAAAAGCTGTCAGCGCCCTCTAACAAAAAAGGCTTAGTAATATAGTTATAATTAGGTATTGTTGCAGATAGTGCAAATAATATATCAGCGCCCTCTATCGAAGGGCTCAGTTATAAAGAAGCACCTCAAAAGATTTGGTAGGGGGAGGGGCTACTGTGTTAAAGAGACGAGTCACTATATAACTTCATACCGGTGGAAAGAATCAGTGCGCGACATTATAGTAGCAAGCAAACTAACATCCACAAGGAACCGACAAACATGTTTGTTTGTGGGATGTCTTGAATAAATTTCACGTGCTGGACTTTGGATATTCCACCAAATCCAACTTTTGTTCAATTAAACCCAGAAATAACACAGAAAATAAACATGCATTAATAAGAGTCGTTCTTGTTATGCCTTACACCTATACATAAAACAGTTTTTTAGTTGTTGTTGTTTTTTCTTTATATTCATACGCAATATGCGGACGGACACTTGTTTTCCTAAGTTATATTATTCTTGCAAGTAGAACGTGTCGAAATTAAACTATATATACAGAAGTCGTGGTATTTCAAGCCACCTACGGACTATCAACAAAATATACAGGAGTCGTGGTATTTCAAGCCACTGTCTAAAGCTACAGGCTATCAACAAAATATACAGGAGTCGTGGTATTTCAAGCCACCTACGGACTATCAACAAAATATACAGGGTTATGGTATTTCAAACCACTGTCTAAAACTACAGGCTATCAACAAATATACAGGAGTCGTGGTATTTCAAGCCACTGTCTAAAACTACAGGCTATCAACAACATATACAGGAGTCGTGGTATTCAAGCCACTGTCTAAAACTACAGGCTATCAACAAAATATACAGGAGTCGTGGTATTTCAAGCCACTGTCTAAAACTACAGGCTATCAACAAAATTTACAGGAGTCGTGGTATTTCAAGCCACTGTCTAAAACTACAGGCTATCAACAAAATTTACAGGAGTCGTGGTATTTCAAGCCACTGTCTAAAAGTCGTTTACAATATTTGCACCTTCAAGGACATAAATTTTTAATGACCGTACCGTAGACAGATCTACGTAGAGCTGATACCGTGGACAGAGAGCTACGTAGAGCTGATACCGTGGACAGTGAGAGAGCTACGTAGAGCTGATACCGTGGACAGAGAGCTACGTAGAGCTGATACCGTGGACAGAGAGAGAGCTACGTAGAGCTGATACCGCGGACAGAGAGCTACGTAGAGCTGATACCGCGGACAGAGAGCTACGTAGAGCTGATACCGCGGACAGAGAGCTACGTAGAGCCGATACCGCGGACAGAGAGCTACGTAGAGCCGATACCGCGGACAGAGAGCTACGTACACTGATACCGCGGACAGAGAGCTACGTACA
>NW_013676982.1:9488-12354 GCF_000517525.1 Limulus polyphemus | reverse complement strand
TATCAGGTGTGTTATGTAATTGGTTTAATCTGTCTGGTGTGTATGTAACTGGTTTAATCTATCAGGTGTGTATGTAAACAGAGAGCTACGTACAACTGATACCGCGGGAAAACACTGGCTCAACAACCTCGACTCATAGACATCCGTTTACCTAAGTTATACTGTTGTGGAAGATTTCTTTGTTTCTGGTTCTAGGTTTCTGCGACACGTACACTTTCCAAAAAAATGTGACAAACTAAAGCATACATTACGTTCACATACGTACAAACAAAACTCTCTGATATGATATATATATATTTAAAATTGTTCGATTAAACTTAAAGAAGATTGTACATCTAATTAATGGAGTAAGTGGTATAATAATGTATTAAAATTATCAGATCATACTATTAATATGATTTATTAATACATAAATATTACTTTGATGATTTTTTTTTTGTTAAATTGAGTGGGGGTGCCATATGGAACTCTTACTCAACTGTTTTACAAAAACCTATCAACCAAAATGATCGGAGTTTAAAACAACTAATATTAAATTTTCAAAAAAATAAAAACTTACACTTATGAATGAATTCAATTAATTTTCAAGTGAGTTTCTAAACTGTTGGTATGTAAGTCTTTTCTAAACGAACTGGTTAATATTAATAACGTTATTTACCGGCCAAGTACCAGAAGTAGCTTGTGATCTGTATTAAACACGAAGAAACTACTCGTCAAACCCTGATCAGCGGGGAGTAGACATATCAATACAATATCGGGAGTTGTCCATGATTGATTCCGGTTCGATCACATATCTAAACACGATCCACGTATAACCTAGAACATGTCAGGTTTCTTCTCGGGTTGTTAAAACCTTACTGATTTCTAGAAAAATGACCGTTTGCAATACGAAGTTGGGCCATGCTGTAATATTTGTTAACACACGATTATTTTCTATAAAGAGTATATTCTAATGTTATTAATTTTATACGTTACCTGAATGGTCTGAGGAAGCGACACCGACACTGGACACAATGTTATCCCTCGTTGATATGATGGTCAACAAAATAGCCACTTGTTGAATCATGTTAAACACCGTATTCAGGGGTAGCTCACTGGAACTTTTTGATAGCTTTGAAATGGATCACAGCTCTGCGTCTTGTTTCATAATGTACACTCCTACAGGCGAGTGCTGGAAGTACAAAACGACACGAACTTATAGCGCGAGAAAAATTAGTGCGGGCTTCTGTTGGTGATTGTACCGGCAGAAAAACTCGTGGCACGCCGGGAACCGGACCACACACAACTCCTTCACCCACGGGTGACAAGGGTCGTCTTTTTTTTCTTACAAGTTTTCAGTTCCAGCAAGTAGCTAAACGTCGCACCTCCAGAGAGAGAGAGGCCTGAATTCTTTTATAACTTAACTTGTCCAAACGAGGGCGCTACGTTAGTTATTCGTTTTTTTATGTTCTGGTCTGTTGATTAACTCGGTGAATTTTCAACAAGTACAACTATTATTGGAGATCAGTTCTTCCCATCTACGACACCGGGGAAAAGTTAACCCTTGAAGCTATCGGGTGCCAGGCCTAGCAGTCGTTAATCCAACTCACGAGACGAATAATGCCCCGTGCTCCGCAAGACGAGAACCAACCAAGCCTAGTAACACGTGGAACTATCTTAACACCTCGTACGCGAAGCTTGTTGTGACCGAAACTGTCCGTGCACCACGCGCTTATACTAGTATGACTAGACTCGCGGCGATTGGAGGAGATTACTTGTTTGGTTGGACCGCACCAGCTATCAATCATGATCTAACAAGTACCTACTGTTAGACAGAATATTGAGTGTAGAGTAGACAGCATTATCAATTAGCAGAAAAGTGACTGACAGCCGCGAAATTGTCAATCGGATTGACCCCGCGCTTCTCAAAACTCCGTGCTACCGCCTTTACCCCTTACGGTTTTTGTTAAAGACCTCACGGTCACGTAGGTTGCTGGGCCAACAGATGGATCCTCAAGACGTAGGCGTGGCTAGTGTTGTTTCAGGGATTAATTAGCATATCCAGGCTTTAACTTATTCAATATATGGATATCTTTCAACAGATGTCACTGGTGTACAGAGTTATTCAAAAAAATATGAAAAAACTGAATTACGAAAATATTAGCATGTTAAGGATTTAGTTACGTTGATCGATTAAACCACTTACATAGACACCTAACTGTTTAAACTAGTTAGATACACACCTGACAGATTAAACCACTTACATAGACACCTAACTGTTTAAACTAGTTAGATACACACCTGACAGATTAAACCACTTACATAGACACCTAACTGTTTAAACTAGTTAGATACACACCTGACAGATTAAACCACTTACATAGACACCTAACTGTTTAAACTAGTTAGATACACACCTGACAGATTAAACCAGTTACATACACGCCTGACAGATTAAACCAGTTACATAGACACCTGATAGATTAAACCACTTACATAGACACCTGACTGTTTAAACTAGTTAGATACACACCTGACAGATCAAACCAGTTACATACACACCTGACAGATTAAACCAGTTACATAGACACCTGATAGATTAAACCACTTACATAGACACCTGACTGTTTAAACTAGTTACATACACACCTGATAGATTAAACCAGCGTGGTATCAGTTGTATGTAGCTCTCTGTCCGTGGTATCAGTTGTACGTAGCTCTCTGTCCGCGGTACCGGCTCTACGTAGCTCTCTGTCCGCGGTATCAGCTCTACTTAGCTCTCTGTCCGCGGTATCAGCTCTACGTAGCTCTCTGTCCGCGGTACCGGCTCTACGTAGCTCTCTGTCCGCGGTACCGGCTCTACGTAGCTCTCTGTCCGCGGTATCAG
>NW_013676982.1:6957-8642 GCF_000517525.1 Limulus polyphemus | reverse complement strand
CAGATTAAACCAGTTACATACACACCTGACAGATTAAACCAGTTACATACACACCTGACAGATTAAACCAGTTACATACACACCTGATAGATTAAACCAGTTACATACACACCAGACAGATTAAACCAGTTACATACATACCAGACAGATTAAACCAGTTACATACACACCTGACAGATTAAACCAGTTACATAGACACCTGACTGTTTAAACTAGTTAGATACACACCTGACAGATTAAACCAGTTACATACACACCAGATAGATTAAACCAGTTACATACACACCTGATAGATTAAACCAGTTACATACACACCTGATAGATTAAACCAGTTACATACACACCTGATAGATTAAACCAGTTACATACACACCTGACTGTTTAAACTAGTTAGATACACACCTGACAGATTAAACCAGTTACATATACACCTGACAGATTAAACCAGTTACATACACACCTGGTGGATTAAACCAGTTGCATACACACCTGACAGATTAAACGAGTTACATACACACCTGGCAGATTAAACCAGTTGCATACACACCTGACAGATTAAACCAGTTACATACACACCTGACTGTTTAAACTAGTTAGATACACACCTGACAGATTAAACCAGTTACATACACACCTGGTGGATCAAACCAGTTACATACACACCTGATAGATCAAACCAGTTGCATACACACCTGACAGATTAAACCAGTTATATACACACCTGACAGATTAAACCAGTTGCATACACACCTGACAGATCAAACCAGTTACATACACACCTGACAGATTAAACCAGTTACATACAAATCTGGTGTATTAAACACCTGATGTATTAAACCAGGTATATATTGATACATTTAGCCTTCTGTTTGCTTAGTGACCAATTAAAGGTTCAATGCTTCAAGCAGTGGGATAATCTTATTTCACAGTCCCCTAACAAACTGCGCAATAAGAATAAATCGGGGGCTTGTCCCCCTCATTTCCCAGTTTTCATATTAAGGCTGAATTTAGGCGCCAAACTGTTATTCCGAGGGATTAAACACTGTACATTTTGTGAGAGACAGAGGCAGTGCCAACCTTTTCCCGATGAGGACCTTGAGGGGGGCTAGAAAAAAATATTGAGGGGTTCTACTCTACATCTTGTAAACGTACTTAATTTACTGTTTGGAAAGTGAAACTAAAAATACTTTTGAGCTTTTCATTGGGAGTGGGGGATACAAGAGAGGTTATGACACATTCTTGGGTGGCTTAAGCCTCAGTAAAATCTCGTCCCTTATCCCGGCGCTGGTGAGAGGTAGAAATAACGAATGTGTTTTTATTTTAAATGATATTTTTAACCCAACAGTGCTATACCATTAAAATCGCAAGGTCTCCCCCACACCCATACACACATACTGTATGACTAATGCTTAATGCTGGCGCTGGGTGCATAAGCTCACAAAGTCTCACACGCGTCTGAAAAACAGCTTCAATCAATTGAAACACAAAAGTAGTTATCTGTTCTATAACACATTTAGGAACTACTAGAGTCTCGTAATCTATTCTATAACACATTTAGGAACTACAAGACTCTCGTTATCTATTCTATAACACATTTAGGAACTACTAGACTCTCATTATCTGTTCTATAACACAATTAGGAACTACTAGACTCTGCTTATCTGTTCTATAACACATTTAGGAAC
>NW_013676982.1:5171-6133 GCF_000517525.1 Limulus polyphemus | reverse complement strand
ATAACACATTTAGGAACTACTAGACTCTCGTTATCTATTCTATAACACATTTAGGAACTACTAGACTCTCGTTATCTGTTCTATAACACATTTAGGAACTACTAGACTCTCGTTATCTATTCTATAACACATTTAGGAACTACTAGACTCTCGTTATCTGTTCTATAACACATTTATGAACACATTTATGGAACTACTAGCCTCTCCTTAGCTGTTCTATAACACATTTAGGAACTACTAGAGTCTCGTAATCTATTCTATAACACATTTACGAGCTACTGCACTCTCGTTATCTGTTCTATAACACATTTAGGAACTACTAGACTGGGGGAAGCTGTTGAGGGAATGTCACCTTCTGTTTGACAGAAGCTCGTGCTAGGGAATGGCATGTCTTGCATGTTTGTGAAATTGAAAAAGCACGTCTGCCCAATAGGCGGTAGTGTTAAGACACATTACAACAAGATTGGACCGCAAGCTTGTCTGTTTCATTTTCTTTGTTATCAGTTTGAAATTGATGTGCTCGTTTGTAACTGAAACAGACTGGAAAGTATCATAACAAAAATGTCAAACAGGAAGTTGGAAACCTTTCGAAAATAAAGCTCAAAATTGATTTTCTTACAGGAGGGATGTTTTTAACTATTGTTACGAGGAAACTTATAACTATAATAAAAGAATTCCCTTTTGATGCCATTCAGTGTCTAGCTATTGTATTTATGTTGGAGTGATAAACAGACGGATACGTTATTATATCTTTTACTAAAAACAATCAAATCAGTTGCTACATTTTGACTCAAAGATTTTAGAGAAACATAATCTTCATTACACCATTATAGTTACCCATTACACCATTATAGTTTCCCATTACACCATTATAGTTACCCATTACACCATTATATTTTCCCACTACACCATTATATTTTCCCATTACACCATTCTAGTTACCCATTACACCATTATAGTTG
>NW_013676982.1:0-4196 GCF_000517525.1 Limulus polyphemus | reverse complement strand
TCCCATTACACCATTATATTTTCCCATTACACCATTATATTTTCCCATTACACCATTATAGTTACCCATTACACCATTATAGTTGCCCATTACACATTATAGTTACTAATTTACACCATTATAGTTACTAATTTACATCATTATAATTACCCATTACACCATTATAGAGCCCCATTACACCATATTTTAAAATTCGTGAAATTTTCAACATTCCTCTTATTTTACCCGTTGCGAATTTAAAATCAGAGGTTCGCCGGTGGGACAGCGATAAGTCTTCGGATTTACAATGCTAGCATCCGGGGTTCGATTCCCCTCGATGAACACGGCAAATATCTTGATGTGGCTTTGCTATAAGAAAACACACACTCCAAATCAGAGGCGTGTGAAAGTAGGATTTCAGGCCTATCTTCAAGTCTCTGCCCTAGAGGCCTTTGATTCAGTACCAGAACTCGTCAGTTGGACTGGATGACGAAAGACAAAAGATTTGTGAAACATTAGGAACCTCTTGAATACTGACTTGTGAAAGACGATATGAATGAAATGATAATCTGATTAAAAAATAATTTCTCTTTCCCACCTTTTAATGGTAAAAAAGATTTAAACATTTTTTTAAAACTCAGTCAATTTCTTTAGTGAATTTTCCAAATTAACTTCAAGTATTTATAGCCTGATTTATTTTCCATTCGTGTTTTCTGTTTCGTTTCAGTTACTCTCCCATTTTTAATTCAGCTTTTCTTGTACTAGGTGTATGTTGTCCAAATCTGAGAAAACGGGGTGTAGGAGCGCCATTAATTGTTTCATCCTTCTTCCCATGCTCTCCCCAGTGGCTCAGCGGTAAGTCTGAGAGCTTACAACGCTAAAAACCGGATTTCGATACTCGTGGCAGGTACAGCACAGATAGATCATTGTGTAGCTTTGCACTTAACAACAAAACAAAAACTCTGCCCACCCCCACAGTAGCTCAGCAGTAAATCAGAGAGCTTATTACGCTAAAAACCGGGTTTCGATACTTGCGGTGGGCACAGCAAATATAGCTATTGTTTAGCTTTGTACTCAAAAAGAAACAAACATTAAGTCTTTTTCAGTATAATTTAAGCTTTCGCATTACTTTTCGTCACATCGCTATAAATACACGTTGAATAAACGGAATGCTAACATTGATTTTATCAATATATTAAAGTATTACCCGAACATTTTCGAAAGGTGAACCTTCCTTCTTCAGGGGTAAACTTGGAATGATGGTGTAACTGAATGAGTGAGATATATATAAAGGGAGTTGAGCGACGTCACTCATTCAGTTACACCATCATTCCCAGTTAACCCAAAATATGACCTTTATACTTAGAGATAAACGTCAGTTCTTTCCCAGAGCTATCAGTACGTCAGATCCATGCTGTTGTGTAGCCTTGGAATGAATTATATTTTAATTCCACTTATTCCATGACAAACATCGGATGTCTACATAGACATTAGCTTCTTGTAATTAATGCAATAGTCTCTACATTGTTATAATATCGTTTTTAACCATAAACATGTTCACCCTTTCAGTTGTGGGAAAGTTATAATGTGACAGTGGGTGGTGTTGATTAGCTCCCTCTACCTAATTTCGTTAGTCGTCCCTAATTTTGACATGAAAGATTAGGGGTAAGAGAGATTAGTAATAATACCCAGGTGCACATCCTCAGGTCCACTTAATATTTTGTAATATAAGGAACCACTTCTTTTCTATGTTGTTTTTCGCTAAAGATTAAGTAATACCCAGGTGCACACCCTCAGAGTCCACTTAGTATGGCTGCAAAATTTCAGGTTTCTAGGTTCTTTCTTCTTGGAGCTATGGCAGTCACACTTCTTTTTCTATGCAGTTTTTCGCTACCTTGCTCATAAAAAGATGCGCATGCGCGCACACACGTGGATAAGTAATAATACCCAGGTGCACACCCGTCATCAGCACCAACCACTAACTCTTGGTTTTGTCAGGCTGAAGAGCGAGATTTAATAATCAATGTTACAACGCCTCAAGATGCAGAGTACGATTTTGTGTCAATCACCACTGCCATTCTTGAAGGTTTGTTTGTAATTAAGCACAAAGCTACACAATGGGCTATCTGTGCTCTGCCCACCACGGGTATCGAAATCCGGATTCTAGCATTGTAAGTCCGCAGACATACCGCTGTACTACTAGGGGGGGCATTCTTGAAGGAAAATAAAATGGTTCTGGTTCAGGATGATCATAAGCCTCTTCACATGTAAAAGCAAAATTACCCTCCACGTTGTTTGTCTAGTGGATATTTAGTGGCCATTTGCGGCTGTGAACACCCGATTTAATCTCGGAGCCTGTACCCTGCAATTGAAGCAAGCCAGAACTGATAGATAGTAGTCGTCTGTTTGTGATGTTGATAATAGTCTGCCTTACTTAGGTTTTACAACAATCTTGTACAAGACTCAAAACAACCTTAGAAACGATTTGAAGGCAGTCTCTTCTTCCTGCTTTAGGACTTGCAACAACCTTATGAAGGCAGTCTCTTCTTCCTGCTTCAGGACTTACAACAACAACAACAACAGTTATCATATTATACTGTGACAACAACAACTACAACAGTTATAATATTATATCTGTGACAACAACAACAACAGTTATCATATTATAGCCGTGACAACAACTACAACAGTTATCATATTATAGCTGTGACAACAACAACAACATTTATCATATTATAGCTGTGACAACAACAACAACAACAACAGTTATAATATTATAGCTGTGACAACAACAACAGTTATAATATCAATGACCTCTTCCATTCATGTTTCGGTGTCAGATGTTTCAGTCATGTGTTCTGAAATTCATATTATTGGTCATTAAATTAAATATATATATATATAGTGTTTTCATACAGTCTTTCCTCAATCGTCAATTTGAATGCGAATCGTAGAGTTCAAAGCGCTCTAAGGTGTTCGTGAACTTTGATCCCATCTTTGATAAAACATAGAAGCCAGAGAACCACAACAAACTGTTACAACTGACTCAATGCGTCGTTAACAAAACGTGGAACTGGTTTTAAATGTCACAGCTATAATATGATAACTGTTGTTGTTGTTGTCACAGCTATAATATGATAACTGTTGTTGTTGTCACAGCTATAATATGATAACTGTTGTTGTTGTTGTCACAGCTATAATATGATATATTCCCATTATCCTGTATATATTTTGAACAATAGATTGCATGTGTGCTTTTTGTTGTTTTCGATTTATTTTCTAAGATACACACCAGTTATGACAACCCAAAACTATCAAATGTACTTCAATAAAGTGTCATTAATGTTGTAGACGACGATACGATTTTATGTCTTGTCAACGGGTATGGAAAATTCCAAACTATTAGATTGAGACAGTTGAAAATGTGTGACGAATGACGTACGGTATCTCAGAATAAATAAAAGCCGAGCATTTGTTAGTGAGCAGACACGTCCCGCCCTCTAGGAATTATCAAAAATGGACCGTTCTTATTTAGATTAATAATTCAGGAAATATTCATAAGGTGCAATTTCCTTTCGGAAATACCTAAAGGGAGGGACGGACGCGGAAAGGGGGATGACATAGCCAGTTCTTACACGTATTTTACGCTACGCTTTACACTCTTCATTAGATAGACTGGACTAAATCCGCTTTTACTGATAGTTCGCAAAGCAATCAGATAGAGAGAATGTAGAATAATCGAACAGTCTTGTCTGTGCAGAATACAATCACGTTGTCATTATGTTTATGCATACGTTTTTCTATTGATTTCATAAATGTGTCCTATTATCTGCTCATTTTCCGAAGATCGTAATTTTATTTTTTAACGCGATGCGCGTGCCATCTTAGGACTTTAATGTACTCAACTTATTCCAAATTTCTTCTTTAAAAAACACACAGATTCGTGGAAACAACAGCCAGCTGTTACTGTCGTTTCACTGGTTTCTAGAACCTGATGAGAAGTTCGATACTGTAATTTAAAGTTTCCATTACATAACTCTCGGTTAATTTTATATCTGTGTTTGACAATGTTATCATATGTGTTAAATAACAGTGTTGTCATCGTCGGAAACAATGGTAACGGAGTGGTTGTCATTGTTACAAATATTAGTAAAACAGTGTTGTCATCGTCGGAAACAATGGTAACGGAGTGGTTGTCATTGTTACAAATATTAGTA
>NW_013676981.1:5874-14124 GCF_000517525.1 Limulus polyphemus | reverse complement strand
GTTAGAACAATAACCTTCTGTAGGGATATGATTAACAACTGATATATTGTTAGAACAACACCCTTCTGTATGGATATTATCAACATATGATATATTGTTAGAACAATACCCTTCTGTATGGATATGATTAACAACTGATATATTGTTAGAACAATACCCTTCAGTATGGATATGATTAACAACTGATATATTGTTAGAACAATACCCTTCAGTATGGATATTATCAACATATGATATATTGTTAGAACAATACCCTTCTGTATGGATATGATTAACAACTGATATATTTTTAGAATATAAGTGCACCTACTAATATGATATAATACACTTGCATGATTTGAACTATGTCATTGTTGAAGGTAGGTTGGTATATCTTTTCATATGGTCAGGGGTCAAAGGGCATTTCATCATGTTTGTAAACTTACATTCAAGATTTTATTGAACTATTATTTCTGGATATTATATATTAGTTAATTTCTTAATTTAAAAGTAAATATTTACAAAAAATACTAAATATTGATTTTTGTGTGTGACATCGTATGTTAAATGCAGCTTTGGTTCAAATTAGATGTTTGAGACGTCTAAATACAAAGTCTATAGTTTCTTACGAATTAGAAAATCAAATTACCGATATTTACAAGCAAGAATGTAAAATAAGAAATTCCTATATTTTCAATTTTCTGAGGTGTTATTATATTTAGTGAATCAATTAAGGTGGCCCCGCCCACCTCTTTCATTTTTGGAAATACTTGTTTACGTACGTACACCTTCTTCAACATTATAACCAATCACATTAATGAAATACACTATACAGGTAAACTTTCTAGGTTGTTACTGACAAAAGAAAAGTATTTCTATTTCTCAATTCGTGCTGGCTTACCAATAAAACTTACAATAAATATGAATATACTAACAAGCGTTCACGTATTAGCAGAAGTACGTAATCAACAAGAGAAACAGATGTTACAGAACAAAGTAAACAAAGGAAATCATAAAAGCTCATTAGCTGCCTTTCCAGAGACACCTGCCACCGAATCTCTAAGAAGCTTCACCATTGGACGTCTATTTAAAAACGCTTCTGAATGCTGTTAATCACCTCTTCCTAAGACTTTACTGCAACCATACAATTTAATAAAAACAACAAATTCAAACTGGAAGATTGCAACGTTCATAAATAATGAATATCATCTGGTTGGAAAATGTTTTATGTCGGCGGGTTTACAATAGACAAAGTATAATACATAACAGCATCTGAAAAAAGTGACTGCATACAAGTTGGCTGTTACATTCTGTTACACCAAGAACTGAGTGTTACACCAAGAAGTAACTGTTACATAAGAATTGACTGTTACACTAAGAACTGACTGTTACACCAAGAATTAACTGTTACATAAGAATTGACTGTTACACTAAGAACTGACTGTTACACCAAGAATTAACTGTTACATAAGAATTGACTGTTACACTAAGAACTGACTGTTACACCAAGAATTAACTGTTACATAAGAATTGACTGTTACACTAAGAACTAACTGTTACATCAAGAACTAACTATTACACCAAGAATTGACTGTTACATCAAGAACTAACTGTTACATAAGAATTGACTGTTACACCAAGAACTGTCTATAACATCAAGAACTAACTGTTACAATATGTTACACAGGAACTAGCTTTTATAGCAAGAACTGGCTTTTACATTTTGTTAATGCGAGAACTAACTGTTACATTCTGTTACACAGAGAACAGCTTTTATACCAAGAACTGGCTTTTACAGTTTGTTACACCGAGAACTAACTGTTACATTATGTTACTACATGAACAAACTGTTACAATCTGTTGCTATAAGAATTAACTGTTACACCAAGAATTCACTGTTACATCATGAACTAATTATTACAATCTGTTACTACAAGAACTAACTCTTAGAATCTGTTAGTACTAGAACTAACTATTACATTCTGTTACTACAAGAACTAACTGTTACATTTTGGTACTACTAGAACTAACTGTTACAATCTGTTACTACAAGAACTAACTGTTACATTCTTCTACTACAAGAACTAACTGTTACATTCTGCATAGCAAAGAACATTCTTGATAAATCCCCACCCCCTCGTTTCTGACAAAGACGCTGAGGTCAGTCTTAAATCATATATCTTCACAACTTTTCCACATATCTTCCTTTGAACGTAGACGTCAACGTTTAAGTAGCGTTTTAAGGTATTTGTTAAAGCTAAGTTATAGATTTACCTTTATAAAATCTAAGAATAATTAATATCACTATTAATATCAGATTTTGCAACCTTCCCTGAAAATGTATTTAGTGTAAATAAGCAGTTGACCATGTTGTACGTACGGGTCTAGCGTGAAATAAAACAACCAATTGTTTGTTTTTAATCTCGCGCAAAGCTATAGAGGGCTATCTGCGCTAGCCGTCCCTAATTTAGCAGTTAGTCATCACTTCCAACTCTTGGGCCACTCTTTTACCAAGGAATAGTACAATTGACCGCTGTCCTAGCCACTAACTTAAACTAAACCCTGAAAATCTCAAAGATAGCCTTTATCATTCAAATACTTATCAATATTTCCCTTTAAGTTCCCTTGAATTAACTGCATCCACCACATACAGGAAATTCGCTCCAAAGGCCAATTAAATTGTTAGAAAAATGAAGCTGTCTTAGTTGAAGGTGACTCTTACCGTACCAAAATGGATATTTTTGTCTCCTAGTCTTACTGTTTTCACCATTAAATACGAAAAAAAATGATACCTCATCACTATCAATCCCTTTATAAATATTAAACATCTCATCCAGAACCCCTTTAACTCTTCTTTTTTCAAGAGCAAACAAAAGTTCTACGATCTAAACATATCCTTGCATCACAACCTTTCCATCCCCGGTATTATCCTAGTGGTCCTTCTCTGAACCCTTTCCAACAATTCAATGTCCTTTCGAAGGTAAGGAGCTAAGAATGAACACAATACTCCAAATGTGACCTAATCATTAAACTATACATTGACATTATTGCCTTCTTAAACTTGTATTCAATATTTCTGTAGATACAACCTAAAATTCTATTTGCTCTGCTACTAGCAACAGCAAATTCCTTGGATGACTTAAGAGACTGGTCAGCCAGAGCATCAAGATATTTTTCTTCCAGTACACTGTTAAGGTTATTCCCATCAAAATTATACTCATAATTCAAATTGTGATATCCCACGTGAGTTACTTTGCATTTATTATAGCTAAAAACCAATCTGCCATATATTTTCCCAACTTATTAAACGATCTAGATGTTGTTGTTTTGTTAAATCAGCAGCAGCAAGTAACATCATCAGCAAATGTACATATTCTACTAACATTTCTTCATCTATGTCATTGATGTAAGTCGAAAAGAACAAAGGTCCTAACACTGAGCGCTTTGATACCCCACTCGAGACAATAATCCAGCTTGACTGAATTCCATCTACAATAATCCTCTGCTTTCTTCCATCTAGACAATTTTCTATCCAAGGAGTCAATCTATACCCCACACACCCAAAAACATTCTTTAAAAAGTCAAGTGCTATCTTAAAATTCAGAAACACCAAATCTGCGCTAGCCATCCCTAATTTAGCAATGAAAGACTAGAGGGAAGTCAGCTAGTCATCACCACCCACTGCCAACTCTTGGAATACTCCTTTACCAACAAATAGTGGGATTGACCGTAACATTATAAAGTCCCCACGGCCAAAAAAGGCGAACATGTTTGGTTGGATTCGAAATCGCGACCCGCACATTGCGAGCAAAGCGTACTAACTACCATTTCCCTATTGAAACCATGCTGGCTATCCAACAAAATATTAAACTTTGTTAAATGGCTTTATAGAGAATCTTTTATCAAACTTTCAAAAATGTTTCCCACCACTGATGCAAAACTAATAGGCCTATAATTACTAGGACAATTTTCACTACGTCTCTTATAAAGAAGAGTAATATTATCCAACTCCCAATCTTCCGGTACCTGTCCACTGTTCATGAACTTGTTAAAAATAGCAACAAGTGGCTCAGTTATCAATCCTTAACGTCTTTCAAAATCCTTGGTAAACTATTATGTTTTAACTTTCCTAATTTTTTTAACAGGCTCAGAATTAATCTGATCATTTTGTTCAATCCTGTTTCCATCCAGTATTATTTTTTTTCATATATATCTCGTGGCAACAAGGCTTGTATCTACGCTATTTTTATTAATACTGTTGCGACAGACGAGGTCACGTGACTAGTATCACGCCACGTCCTTCTCGAACCTTCGTGAATTGTCGGGAGACTACTAGATTGTGGTAGTCTTGTATATATAAGAGCGACGGGGACAAGGCAGGTAATGTGTAATTGAACTGCGGAGAGAGAATATTGTTGAGCACGTGAGAGTTCGTTGAGAATTATAGCGTTTGTTATAGCGCGACTGTTGAAATTAAGTGTATCGCAAAGTTATATCCAGAAAGAATAAACCAGTTTTATTTAAGAAAGAACTTGTGTCGCTAAAGTTTCGTTGGAACGAATTTACGGAAAATTAACTAACGAATGGAGACGTAACAATGTATATACACATTGATTTTATAAAGTGTGATTAAACATTTGTATATTTTTGACACCAAACAGTTTCACAATGCCTAAATATGGAGTTTGATTAGGAATATTCTTAATTCATAAACTTCTCCCAATTGTCAAAAACGATGTTTACGGTCATTCATGTACTTGGTTTTGTTTTATTCTTTGTTGTTCAGCTCCAAATGGACTCTGCCCCCCGCAGACAACCCCTGAGCCACTTGGGTATTGCTATTGGAAATTAAACAGACAGAGTAATATCTGACCAAGTATAACCTTCACCCATAGATTCTTCTCAATACTCTGTAAATATTGTAAACAAACAGAGTAATATCTGACCAAGTATAACCTTCACTCATAGATTCTATTCAATACTCTGTAACGATTGGACATATAAGCTCCTCTCTATTATCAGCAACAGTTTCTAATTTATGAAATATAAGTTACTCTCAATTGCATTTTTTTAAATTACCTCAAAACTGTAACCCAGTTTACAGCAACAGATTTGAACTGCCTATATTTTGTAACGTGTTTCGGATGAATAAAAAAAAACTGTTTCCTACTAGATATCTTCGTGGTAAATAAACTCTGCTAATTATTTCTGATCGCATATATTCTTGTTCCATAAATACCCACCAATGGTATCTGATCAGTTATCTTTTGAATCAAAGCCTGATGTCCAAACCAGTAACTGTTTCTGGTTGGATATACTCCTAACCAATCAGTGTCTAATATTCAACAACAGCTTCTGATTGGAAATATCTTTTCCCATCAACTCCTTCCAGTTATCACCAAGTGTTTATTGTCTAACATATCCAACAAATTCGCCCGAGTGACTATTAACAAATGTTGAGCCTCGATCCATATTTCCAACGGCCATCAGCTGTCCCTGAACAATTATATTATTGATAATTTAACTTTAATCACTTTATGATTCATAACTTCTTCCTGGTGGTCAACAACTGTATCTGATCGAGCATATTCTTGTTATGTAAATTCTCCTGATGTTCAGTAGCATACTTTAACTTATAAAACTATCTAATGGCGAGATACTGCATATGTTTCCATAACAACTAAACTTATTCGCTATGAAAGGTTTCTGATAATCTAACGTTTGTCCATTAGTTCTGCCTGATGACACCCGGTCATTTCGATAAAAAAAGAATTCTGAAAAAAAAATCAGAATTTATGGGAAATATATGTATTTAATACCGATATATTGCCCCCTAGTGGCACAGCGGTATGTCTATGGACTTACAACTCTAGAATCTGGGTTTTGATATCCGAGGTGGGCAGAGCATAGATAGCCCATTCTGTAGCTTTGTGCTTAATTACAAATACACAATACAAATATAATTTTACGTTTTTCGCATTGAATTTTAGAAATAAAAATAATCAATACACTTTTCTTCCGTCTTGTATTCGTGCTTTACCTTGGGCGATTGAACAAAAGGGTGAACATAAAGTAAAACGTGGTTCAACTTTAGATAAATGATTTGGAGTCAATTATGTTTGATATTCTACTTTGTATTTTATTCACAACATGTTGGGTCGATACATATTTTTATGTTTACAGCACGGAGAACTGGTACTCGTGGAATGTTATGTCTTCACACAACATACACATGGTTGATTTGTAAATTATAGAAATATCTGTACATTACCTGCATTTAATTTCTGTAGTGCATATTGGTGTATAGAAGACATATTGAAAATAGAAATAAACAACCTTATAACACCAAAATGTAGTTTTTTATTTCATTAGGCACTAAACGTTTCGCTTTACAGCTTCTTCGGGAGCATTCACTAAGTGTGATAGACAAGCATATAAAAGCAACATGCTGTTCAGGATTGTAAGATGCCTTCAAATTCTTGGGTGGTTGCAAGAGTATATGACTGCTGTTTCAGAAGAGAATTTTTCGTATACCGAGATCACAAAACGACATTCTTTAATTCTCCATGTAAGCGGGGAACTCGAAAAGCGGAGTGCTTAGGCTTGTTTGTTTATTTTAGCAGTGATAGACTAGAGGAAAGGCAGCTAGTCGACACTACCCACTGACAACTATTGGACTACTCTTTTATTCACGAATAGTGGGACTGACTGTCACATTATAATTCCCCTACAGCTGAACGGGCGAGCATGTTCGATGACGAGGATTCAAATCTGCAACCACCAGACCATGCCAGGCCTCGGAGAACTTAGAAGAGAAACGGTCTCCAAAAATACAAGACAATCCAGAGCAAGTGAAAGTTATAATTCCTATCTGGCCCCAAAATTCACTGGAATGAAGCTGGGCATATCTCCTGGTCTTTTAAAAGGCTTAGAAAAACTCTGAAGCCAAAAGTCCACAAACTTTCAGACACACATCAAAATAAGTTAGTTTCATGTTGCAAAACTTGGAAACTATCGACCATATGCCAGTATAGTCCTCTGATGCAGCTCGAAAGGGCTGTTTGTTACTTTACCATCCTGGAACGTGGGCTTGTAAATTACAGGTTTAAAACATTAGCCGATTTGTGGAAGACTGCAAAGAGATAAGAGTGGTGAAATATTGACATGGCTATTTCTAGAAGAAACCTGGATTCGTAGAAATATAATGATAAGTTAATAAGCAGAGGAAAATGGTCGCCAGTGGTCTTTAATATGTATGTCGAAATTAACCACTGTTTCCAAAAAGTGCAAACAATCTTATATAATACATTTGTGTATCCGTGACAGTCTTTTAACTGCAACTCTAAGAATAAATTTAAACCGAAATATATGCTTCTCCTCGACTTCTCAATTTGCACAAATATTTGCTAAATTATAGTTATTCCAGAAGTACACAGTTTCTTAGGTACTTATAGAGATCAAGGAAGTTATAAAGCATCGTTAAGAGTGTTTATTTCTTTTGGAATGTTGGTCCGTCTTGAAAGACATTAAATCACATTGAATATCTGGTGCTTCTGTTTCCACGTGGTGATCCTTTTCCGAAAGGGAAGTTTAGAATTATCTGATTGTTTTATTATCACTATTATTTACTGGATAGTCAAACACAGTTGATGATTTAATCATGCAAACAATAATTTCTGTCTAGTTATTCAAATCTTTTCTTGTTAAATAATATTTTTAGATGCAACTACTTGAGTGTATTTGCTCATTCTGGGCACAGATTTCTTTTTTAAATTCTTCTCAATTAGCCTATTTCAGATTTCAAATCAGAGGTTCGTAAAAGAAATCAATCCTCCTTTCTTTCTTTCTTTTTTTGCCAAGAGTTATTGCTCAAGAAGTCTTTGGTTCAATGCCAGAAATCAATGCTTTTTCGTAATGTCGTTTTACACCAGTTCAATATATTTTAGATTGACTGTTTTGCTGTGAGAACAATCTAAGGAGATCAGTTAAAATATTTTGCTATTAAACTAAGTGAAAGTTGTGTATACCTAAAGGAAAAATGGCATAAAGTGTCATTAAGGTTGACTGTCCGTGAAGCATTTAATCACTTCGTTGTTCAACTATCCATTTCTGTTAAAACATAACTCCACATTAACTTCGTTGTTCAACAATCCATTTCTGTTAAAACATAACTCCACATTAACTTCGTTGTTCAACAATCCATTTCTGTTAAAACATAACTCCACATTAACTTCGTTGTTCAACAATCCATTTCTGTTAAAACATAACTCC
>NW_013676981.1:0-5200 GCF_000517525.1 Limulus polyphemus | reverse complement strand
AACTAGACAACTAATTATTTACAAGAGTGCTGATGTATCAACAGATAGAAAACTAGACAACTAATAATTTACAAGAGTGCTGATGTATCAACAGATAGAAAACTAGACAACTAATTATTTACAAGAGTGCTGATGTATCAACAGATAGAAAACTAGACAACTAATAATTTACAACAGTGCTGATGTATCAACAGATAGAAAACTAGACAACTAATTATTTACAAGAGTGCTGATGTATCAACAGATAGAAAACTAGACAACTAATAATTTACAACAGTGCTGATGTATCAACAGATAGAAAACTAGACAACTAATTATTTACAAGAGTGCTGATGTATCGAGAGAAGAAGGCCTCAAAGTGGAATGCTTCTAATAACGGTTATTGTTAATATTTACTGAAGTTTAAGAAAGTTATTAGTTTAAGGGTGAAATTCAACTTATCTACAAGTCGGATCTGTTGTATCCAGTTTAATGAAACTACTAACTATAAGCCATTTCAACTACCCGTTTCTTCCTCTTTAACTACTGACTGGGTAAAGGAGCAATATGTGCGTCAGAAAAAAAAACTTTGTTCCTCTGTCTGTTCTCACACTTAAACCTGTATATTAAGGGAAATTATAATAATACAATCAACAAAGAATAAATGCATGATAACTTCAGATATATGTCCAGCTATTTTTTACTGTGTAACCAATGTTCAGTTTTTACGTTAAACCTAGGACCAGTTTGTTCTTTCTTTCTGGGAGTCTTTATATCTTGTTTTCCTTCTCGGATAAGCCGAAGCCATACACTACTGTTGTATTCTATAGAGTTTAAAGTATTTGTGATAAATTGTCCGCTTTGAATGACCTTTGTCTTTTTCTGACTGGACGAGTGGTCACCCATCCGGTCTGTACTGACGTCACGGTAGTGTAAAGAATGAAGCGGACAGGTTGGCTTAAAAATAACGACATACTATAAATTGTAACTGTTCCATTGTTGGACTGTCAAATGGAAGACAAAATAAAACATTTATCAAAGGGGGGAGTAAGTTCTAGCTATTGTCTCGTAAGAACAACAACAAAAAAGGGGGTTTTCAGTATAAAGTGTAAAAAAAGCCTAACTACTTGTGAAGATCGTTGTACCCTTTAACTTAACTAATTCCTCTTCCAAGTGAGCTCATGGCTATTTCCAATTTCCTATCAAGCTTTAAAAAAGGTTATAATTTATTTAGCTCTGGATTGTAGTTACTGAAGCACCAATACCATGCTACCACCGTTTTTTAGAAAGTTCAACACACAAAAGTTTAGGTGATACTTCGTAACCACAGGACATTTTCCAACATGTAATGTTATAAAACACAATATAATGAATTCTCACCATAACAACGATACAGTCATATTCAGTATTCACAATATAACAATCTGGAAAGCTATAATCTGTACACAAGTATATATATATATATGGCAGTAATATTTCTGTAAATAAGAATAATAATTACCAATTGTGATACGCAACTATATCATGTGTTTTCTATCAACTTTCACAACTTCGACATTTTTCGTTTATTTATTTTCTCTACAGGTTTGGCATAAACACGTGGTCCAGAACACCAACGAATTTATTTGATCTTAGTTTCCTTTGTGCCATTTTTCTCTATAACAGATAATATCAAGTTTGCTTGACGGGATATTTCAGTAATGTTGCACATCCACATTTGAAAGAGTCAATTATTGCAATGTTCTTCGCTGGCCGCGTAGATGATGTCTGTGTGTTAAAGTCAACAAATGCTCTAAGAGAATCCCCAGTCACGTAGTTATACTACTGTAAAGAAAAAATGCGAGGTTTCTTACTGGAGCTTGTCTTGAGGAAAAAAAGCTGCGAAATGATCCACTGATCCAGTAGAGGCGACTATCCACTTGTCTGCGCAAGTGCAAAAACTGCTTTTTTGTATTCTAATAAAGATTGTTTTACAGTTAATATCATATGTGTTCAAATTCATATTACTCTGTAAACGTAGTGTACAATCCTCCCGTTATTAATCAAACATGGCTAATACTTGTGAGGAAATCAGTCCACCTAAGAATACCACAAGCATAAGCAAATATCATCTATAAATACAGAAATATACACATGTAAGCTTACACACATACACGTGTAAATGTATCAGTATAAGTAAAAACTGAGAAAGGGTCTGTCCAGAATGTCAATCCGATAGTTCATGGTTCGCGTCTTGTTATTACATTTTTGGGACCATGGGTGCGCTGAACTAGTGATGGTCAAATCAAACTATTTGACAATAAAGAGTAGTGCAACAGTTGGCGGTAGGTGCTGTTGGCTAGCTGCCTTCCCTGATCAATTCAAAGTTAGGGGTGGCTATGCAGATAGCATTTGCCTAGCCTTGTGCAAAAATTCAAAAACAACTAAACAAGTAGAAATAATATAGCTATATTTTAAGTACATGTGAAGCCAATCACAGTTTAAATCATCTAATGTTAATAGTAATAGCAGTAACAAACAATAAGTTAAACCTAACTATGAGAATCTCTGCTGCATTTCATTATATGCTAGGCATCCTCGCTAATAACGAAGCTCTCAGCCATAAACCCAGCAATACCTCACGAGGCATTAGTATAAACTTAAGTCATTATACAAAGCACTAATGCCATTAAGACTAACCAATCTACAAAACTTCTTAATAACCTTCTCGAATTAGTACAGCACGTGCCTGAAGCAATTATGTACGTACTTCTACCACTTTGATATTATTTCTTAAAAACCAAGTGTAGCACACATTTATCCAGATTTCACCTGGTAGAATCTTTTATCTTTAACCTTAAATTACCGGTTGTTAGAAGACGAAATCATATGTGCTAATACCAAACATGACTATTCATTTGGTGTCTTCTCATCCTCTATACAAGATATTTTCTCAAAATAAATGAACCGTAAGAAAGACCAATACATATTAATTGTATAAATTATTAGATGGACTACGCTTTAACATCTAGAGTTTAAGCTATTGTACTCTGGAACAAGTAAAGCTTAAACATTTTTAAAGTACCAAAGTGACAAGGGTTCAAAATGATAAAATAAGTATTCTTAAACACTTTAATTTTGATTTTCCTAATAAGAATTCCAGTGAAAAAACAATGCATAGAACAATGTCCAAGACGTATCGGTCTGGGGATCCAAAGGTCTCGGTTTCGAGACGTGATACTATCAAACACACATCAATATTTCAGCTCTGGGTGAGGCATAAGAAAGTTAATCAATATTTCTATTAGTGTCAAAAGTAGCCGCTTCAGACAGCTAGCGCTGCTGACTTCTTGTCTTCACTACGTTTGCAATTCATAATTAGCGATATTTATACCTGAGCCACAGAGTTATCTGACCCCTCCGCTTAGTCCATTCTGAGCATAAGGTGTCATTCAGATGGGCAAATAAAAAACAGATACTTTGTTTGCTGTAAGTCGCTGCCAAGCAACTAATTACTAGGAACTGATCAAGTTGGAAAATACTTTCCGAGATCATATTTCACCATTCCTTCCCTCAGAAGCCACACGATGTATTATACATAGATTTGTTAGTTGTTCGAACTAGCAGAAATACCCTCCCTCCGGACAGGTATATATAACTGTTAGTTCCTGCGGAAGACTATTGGGCATGCAGCATTTTCTGGAATTGTCTGACATTTCACAAGCAATGTACACATACTTGACATTCAATAATGTTCACTATCCATAAGAAAAAAATATTTTATTGAAGTTTTAGTTTAAAACTGGGCTATAATCACAGCATTACATCACAGAATAGATTTTATTGAAGTATTTCTTTGTAGATGTAGTTATCAATGAAACTGCCTTGCTTTTCTGTTGCAACACTCATGACATTTTCACTAAAGAAAAATAAATATATTTTTTAAGTTTGTTGTTTGATTGTTACATATTTGAAACTTACTCCTTTTTTGTAATTTTTATTATTTTAAATTTGAAACTTATTCATTTTTTGTGATTTTTAATGGTTAAATCTGAAACTTACTCCGTTTTGTTTGTAATTTTTATTATTTTATATTTGAAACGTACTCCTTTTTTGTGATTTTTATTGGTTAAATATGAAACTTACTTCTTTTTTGTTTGTACTTTTGATTGGTTAAATCTGAAACATATAATTTTTTTGGAAATTTCAAATGTTATATTTATTGCTCAGCTATAAAAATATTGCCTAGTTATAAAAATATTACCCAGTTATAATTGGTGATGGTCGTTGCGGTAGTTTCCAAGATCCGAATTTTTGATGCATACATCGCAAGCTTCATTATAATAAGATAGCGCATAACGTGAAATAAAATCTACACCGGGTCATGAGGGTAAAAATGTTCTTTTTGAAGTTTCATCATCAATGCCTATAAAATACTAGCACAAAATAACTTGTCAAAAGAACTACCCTATCTCAGTGAATTTAATTAGAATTAGTAAATGACCACAAACCGGTAGATTTAGTGAGATAAAATTATTAGATTTAAAGTGGTAAAACTTTAATAAAAGTGATCACAAATTATAATATTTAGTGTGATGAAACTTTAGTAGAAATGACTATAATATCAGTAGATATGGTGATAAGATGTTGGTAAAATATTTATAATCTGGTAGGTTTGTAAATATTGTAAATGGTGTGTTAAAATGTTGATGAAATAATCATAGATTATTAGATTTTGTGAAGTAAAATGTTGAAAATAGATCACAAGTTGAGGTGGTAGAATGTTAGAAGGACTAAACGAATGAAAGAATCCCCTTCTTTATTTTCTTTTTCATATGGCTAGCAATGGAATAGAAAACATCCTACAGTTGCAAACGTTCATCAATACGAAAACTTTCTTACTATCATTCATATATGAATATATATATCATTCATTGCAGGTTGATTTCGATTTTATGAATATTGTGACATTTTGAAGCTTCCTTGTTTCTACTATCTTACAGCCAAAAAGTTAATAAATAACATGTGACAAAGAAGAAATATTGCTCAGGAAAGGTCAATGTTTCGGTCATTTCATAGCATAAAATTAGTGATCAGCTATTATAACATTATGTCAGTTCTTACATGACCTTCATGATCAGCTATTATAACATTATGTCAGTTCTTTACATGACCTTCATGATCAGCTATTATAACATTATGTCAGTTCTTTACATGACCTTCATGATCAGCTATTATAGCA
>NW_013676980.1:11672-15412 GCF_000517525.1 Limulus polyphemus | reverse complement strand
TAGAAATGTTATAT
Source organism: Limulus polyphemus (assembly GCF_000517525.1). Lineage (NCBI taxonomy): Eukaryota > Metazoa > Arthropoda > Merostomata > Xiphosura > Limulidae > Limulus > Limulus polyphemus. The sequence goes on along the minus strand of NW_013676980.1, from coordinate 15,398 downwards.
TTAAAGAAGTGCTGTTACGATAAAGATACTAATTTGGCCGGAAATGTTTTGCGGGTCTCTACTAGTTATACACTGTTCTAATTGTTGAAATTTCTAAACTAATAGATAAATAATGTAGTGTTTAGAAATGTAATAGGCCCAATGTTAATGTCTCATGACAAAAATAATCTTACTCTACTACGAAGAGTGCTTCGGCAAAAAAAAAAAATAATGTTATAAAAAAGTAAGCGACAATACGATGTGGGCCAAATATATTTGTGGAAGTGCTTGTATTTGTATTACTAGTTTCTCGCTTGTGTTTGAAAGATAAGTGGAGACAGAGCAAGTTTTTTCGGTGATATATCCATGGTTACCTTCCGAAAACTATACACATTATAGTACTTGGTTAACTTCCGGAATCTATAAACATTGCAGTCATTGGTTAACTTCCGGAAACTATAAACATTGCAATGCTTGGTTAACTTCCGGAAATATAAACATTGCAGTACTTGGTTAACTTCCGGAAACTATAAACATTGCAGTGTTTGGTTAACTTCCGGAATTATACACATTGCAATGCTTGGTTAACTTCCGGAAACTATAAACATTGCAGTGCTTGGTTAACTTCCGGAAAGTATACACATTGCAGTGCTTGGTTAACGTCCGGAAACTATATATGCTGCAGTGTTTGGTTAACTTCCGGAAATTATAAACATTCCAGTGTTTGGTTAACTTCCGGAAACTATAAACGTTGCAGTGTTTGCTTAACTTCTGGAACGTATACACATTGCAGTGCTTGGTTAACTTCCGGAAACTATAAACATTCCAGTGTTTGGTTAACTTCCGGAAACTATAAACGTTGCAGTGTTTGCTTAACTTCCGGAACATATACACATTGCAGTGCTTGGTTAACTTCCGGAAACTATAAACATTCCAGTGTTTGGTTAACTTCCGGAAACTATAAACATTCCAGTGTTTGGTTAACTTCCGGAAACTATAAACGTTGCAGTGTTTGCTTAACTTCCGGAACATATACACATTGCAGTGCTTGGTTAACTTCCGGAAAGTATACACATAGCAGTATTTTGCAAAAGGTATATTATTTTTCTTTGTTTCTTTGTGTGATTTAAAGATGTTTAACATTATTGTTTTGTTTTTTAGAATAAAGCGCGAGTTGGAATAAAGAAAATTACCTGTAGTTCCACAGGTGAACTACAAGGCTTATTCATACTACACTTTATCAAAATGTACTACTGGCTGAGAAGCACTAATAAACAAGAAATCTACACTACACACTAATTTTGTTATTTCTCGTATAATTTATCGTACAATTTGATTTAGCTAAACATCGCTGCTGGTTTAAAAACTCGGTGTAGTGTTCTTTTTTAGTCATTTATTTTCATTGTGTGAAATGTTTCCTTCTGTGTTAATTTGAAAACATAAATTGCTCAGAAAATGACATTTAAATAGCTTAATTACGACAGAAGAACACGACTTTATCTGATATAAGAAAAATCCCAGTAATAAACTAGGATACGTCCAGTGTAGAAAAACCTTTCCTACGATATAGGCTTTCTTTTCTATATGCAAAACTTGTATTTTTCTGTCTTTCTTCGGGCGATGTGTTTGATAAATTGCTGTACGGCTGTACATTAAAAAAGATTCATTGCTGCAGCGCGTGTCGGTTTTACTTTTGCTAAGCTTTCATAAGCGTCAGGAAGTTACTCGTAAAAATATACAAATCGCCGGAGTATTGATTCGGAGAAATGAAATATTACTAATGATGGAGACACACAGGCTCGTGACACGTGCAAATGAAATGATGCAAACTTTTTTAATCTTAAAACTTTCAGAATATTTGTTAAGGATACGTTAAGAAAAACAACAGTAAACCGGAGTTAGGCTGATCATTTTTTAGCAAGTACCCGCCGTTCAGGTATATAGTAATTTCGACTCCAGCCCAAGAAATCTAATTAATTATTAAAAGTCCATATAGTGTGATCATGAACGTTATCGTGTGTATTTAATAATAATTAGAAATTAAAAATTTTAATTGAAGAAAACCAATTTATATAATGCTAAAAGTAATTTTTATATAAGTTTATCAATATTTTCTACAACTGAATAATAACTTTGATAATTTTTTTTGTCTCTAAAACACTCCACTGATGATCTTCAAATGCTTTATTTGTTAACTTCGTTGTTTTGTTGGTTGGAAAAATAGAGTCGTGTAATTAAAAATGCATAATTAAGTTTTTATTCAGCCTTTGAGAGTAATAGCTTCGATCTTAACAAAAGCCAATACCCCTTTCTTCGAGTCAATTAAATAGTTTATATGAAAAAGACGTTAGAAATAACAAGTTTTCTTTCACATCTCAAAACCTATAAAAATAATTGATAAAAAGTTCAATACTTGAATTGGTAGTTTTAAGAATAAAATTAGACAGCGCAAAGAATATTATATGTTTATCCAATGTTTTAAAATAATATTTATAACGTTAAAGTGAACTGAATCTTATTTTTACCAACTAGATATAAGTACTATTATTTTAGTATAAAAAATTAAAAACGCTATTATTGTATTACATTTTCATACGATACAAGACATGAGCGTTTGTTTGTTTGAGAATTTTGATACAAAGCCACACAAAGAGCTGATTCTAGTTAAAACAGTGAATTACCTTAAGTTATCAACTTTAATACAAAATACTAGGTCGTCTTGAGTAGTTAATGTTACCTTGAATTATTAACTAGTTTAAAAAGTTAGTGACTTTGGTTAGGTTAACTATAACTGTTCACAAGGTTACTTTGAATATTTAACAGTGATGAACTGTACGAGGTAATCCCATATTATATTTGTGTAGATTACTCTAGTTAACATTAACAATAATTTACTTGGAGTAATTGAACCTAGTTAAAACCTAAATGAACTACTAAGAAGTAACTCTATATAAAACACTGAATGTGTCTAGTTAATTCTAAGTAAATATTAAGTATTTTTGAAATATACAATACAAATATACAATATGTATATTTTGTGTAGTTAATTAGGTTGATTTCATTAATCAATGCTATAATTATCACAGGAGCTGGCTTACAATAGGTGTTGGAACATTTAGATATTGACTCTAGCTCTAGTATATAATAAATATTTAAAATACTGCAATACTGAAAACATATCTTTACTTACAGACGTTTCGCAATTGTTTCAAATGCTATGATCCTCATTAAAACCTCAATAGCTAATTTACACCATTCTAACTCCAAAAAACAACAACAGCTAGCGAGCAATTGTTTCAAATGTTATGATCCTCATTAAAACCTCAATAGCTAATTTACACCATTCTAACTCCAAAAAACAACAACAGCTAGCGACAATTTTTTTGATACAACCCAAAGCTTAGAAAAAAACATGCCTTTAAAGTATAGTACAACGGAACGTTTTAGAAGTTAAGTTCAGATAAACATTAAACGTTTTAATTGTTAACTCTAGTTTAAACAACAAACGGTTTAGTAGTTAAATTCAGATAAACATTAAAAGTTTTAATTGTTAACTCTAGTTTAAACAACAAACGGTTTAGTAGTTAACTTCAGATAAACATTAAACGTTTTAATTGTTAACTCTAGTTTAAACAATAAACGGTTTAGTAGTTAAATTCAGATAAAGACTGAAAGTTTTTAGTTGTTAACTCTAGTTTAAACAACAAACGGTTTAGTAGTTAACTTCAGATAAACATTAAAAGTTTT
>NW_013676980.1:8495-10711 GCF_000517525.1 Limulus polyphemus | reverse complement strand
TTCAGATAAACATTAAAAGTTTTAATTGTTAACTCTAGTATAAATAATGAAACGGTTTAATAGTTAAGTTCAGATAAACATTAAAAGTTTTAATTGTTAACTCTAGTATAAATAATGAAACGGTTTAATAGTTAAGTTCAGATAAAAATTGAAAGTTTTAATTGTTAACCCTAGTATAAACAATGAAACGGTTTAGTAGTTAATTTAAGCCTTAATACTGCCGCTTATGTTTGCCAATTTGTTCGTTATCTTAACTTTTAATTAAGATTTAAAACTAATTTCAAATTAATATATATAACAATAGAATATCAAATAACTTTCTGCTGTAGTGTTTTCCCAGTAACGTTATAAGTGACATCTAGTGTAACAAAATGTTAGAGTGAAAAGTATTCACACATACGAGGGCGGTTTTCGATATTCACACATACGAGGGCGGTTTTCGATATTCAAGTTTTCGTTCTTTACTTTAAAAGCTTGTTTATTAACCACATGGGCGAAGTGTTCTGTTAAAGTGAGTATTTGTCTGTGAAATAATTAGTCGAGTAATAACTAGATTATCTTCAAACATTTTTTGTTACGTTGTGTAAACAGAGGTTCGAAGTCATATTTTCCTAGGACTACCATAAAAAATCCTCTTTGAGCTTATCAATTTTCTCTTCTTGTAAAGTTAATAACGAGCACGTCTAATTCTAAATGTTAACAGTCGAAACTCAATCATGCAGAAGATTTTAATTAGCTTCCACAAATAAAAGAGGGCGCTACTTTCGTTTTCTTTTACGGATTTATCTTGCCCACTTATGTTAGAAAGATAAAAATGAACACAATATACGATCTCTACTGTTTTCTCGAAGAAATTTTTATATTCAAACACATTTTACAGGAAATAATTTTTTAAAATGTTTCACTCAAAATCCATAAACGTACTTTTTGCAATAAATCTAATTAATTTTCAAGCACAAATAGGCTTATTTTTTTCAAGTATACCGGCGTATAACAGTCAAATATTTGGATGGTGATAAGTCTACAGATAAGTGGTTTGTTTGTTTGTTGTTGAGCGCACAGCTACACAAAGGGGTGTGTCCATCACAAGTATCGAAACCCGGATTTTAGCGTTATAACCTTTATACTTGACGTTGAAACATTAGGGAGCGCTGTAAAACCTTAACCTGATAAAAACAACGTTGAATGGCACGCAAAAATATTAAATCATTTTCTTTTTTTTTAGCTGGTCTGAAACCAAAACTGGTCAAAGTTATGTCTAAAATCGTCTTGAAGATATAGAAATAAACTCCCTAATTTTAGTGATATGACGATTTGAATGTGTAAAGAAAATAACAGACAAGCTGTGTTATTATACTTATTTCAAGTGACGTTTCGAATGACTGCTATTAATTAGGCTTCACGTCAGAGCTAGCGTCCGTCGTCAGGCTTAATTTCAGAGCTACTTCGCTGACAGACTTCAGTTCCCCGAAACATCACTTGATGTAATGAAAAACAGTAATAGAGCCACTAGCTAAACTGATTCCCATGTTTGATAAATAATGATAGTTACGGCTTTAATTTGATTTCATAGTTTTTAGAGATCTCAATTATATTCTTCAATTTAGTTTACGCTCTAAGGTAAAACTACCATTAAACACAAATTAGCGTTATGATCTTAGTTTGCGCTCTAAGGTAAAACTACCATTAAACACAAATTAGCGTTATGATCAAAAAACAAAAGAGAAAAATATATGAAAATAGAGAAATCTAACGTTAAAAGCGACTTCATTATAACGGCATTGCTAATAAGCCTCGTAAGCTTTATAATATGACGGACTTGTTAGATGGGGTGATGTCTTAAAAACGTGTATGGTACTTTGACTCAGTATAACGTAAATAATAAAAATAATTATGGGCATTTTGTTTTAGAAAATAAACACAGGAAAATGCTTAATTAAGAATGAATATTTAAATATTAATAAATATTAGGTTCCATGAAGAAGTGAATAGAGAGAATAAAACATATACCAAACCTTTTGTATAATTTCTCAGCATCTTCAATAAATTTCAGAGAACGAAGTGTTCTTGCAGCGTTGAGCAGCGCCACCGTGTGGTTAGGATGAATCTGAACAGCGCGCTGATAGAACTCTACTGCTTCGTTTTCACGTCCTGAAAATAAATATTTATATAAAAATTCACATATCTATAAGAACTGAATTAGATTATAAGCTACC
>NW_013676980.1:0-7495 GCF_000517525.1 Limulus polyphemus | reverse complement strand
AATATACACACATATATATATATATTATAGGCTGAATAAATTATAAACTATCATCAATATACACACATATATATATATATTATTTACTGAGTAAATTATAAACTATCATCAATATACATACACATATATATATATTATAGACTGAATAAATTATAAACTATCATCAATATACATATATATATATATATATTATAGACTGAGTAAATTAATAACTATCATCAATATACATACACATATATATATATATATATTATAGACTGAGTAAATTATAAACTATCATCAATATGCACACATATATCAATATACACACACATATATATATATTATAGACTGAATAAATTATAAACTATCATCAATATACATATATATATATATATATATTATAGACTGAATAAATTAATAACTCATCTATTATCGGAATAGATTTTTAAAATGTCAGTAACATTTTGATATATAGTACATACAGCACGAGCTGTTTATTAAGTTAAAAATAAACAAATTATTGGATGGATTTCATTCCAGTCCATCCCTTGCATTGTGTATTTATACTAGAATAGACCTGAGGATTTTACTTATGTACTAAAATCACTGCTAAGTAACTTTATCTTAGTATATAACAAATAATAAAATCCTAAGATATCCTTACCAAGATTCTGAATAAATACACCATAATTATTAAGAACGTCAACATTATCAGGACTGAGACTGAGTGCCACCAGATGGAGTTTTTCCGCTTCATTAACGTAACCAAAAACAGCATAGAGAGAGGCAAGAGCCGAATAGGCTTCAGCAAAGCCTGGATCTATGTCAATAGCTCTTTTTAAAAACATTTCTGATGTTTCTTTCTTATCCTGTTTACTGAAATCAAAATAAACATTATTAAAAATTCAGGGATAACACTGTCCAAGATCATTCAAATTCTTCTGCTACCAAAATAAATCTGTCTTTTGATAAAGATAATTAAAAAATCAAATCTATTGTTAGTATACTAAGACCTTTCTTGAATTCTGTTAATTGATTTACATATAATTGATAAATATAATCCATGACACTGGTGGAAAGTTCTAGCAGTGTCATGGATTATATTTAGGAAAGTTTTTAAATATAATCCAATTAATTATATACATGTTTTACATGAATTCAAGGTTTCCAATTAATTATATACATGTTTTACATGAATTCAAGGGTTTCCAATTAATTATATACATGTTTTACATGAATTCAAGGGTTTCCAATTAATTATATACATGTTTTACATGAATTCAAGGGTTTCCAATTAATTATATACATGTTTTACATGAATTCAAGGTTTCCAATTAATTATATACATGAATTCAAGGGTTTCCAATTAATTATATACATGTTTTACATGAATTCAAGGGTTTCCAATTAATTATATACATGAATTCAAGGGTTTCCAATTAATCATATGCATGTTTTACATGAATTTAAGGTTTTCCAATTAATTATATGCATGTTTTACATGAATTCAAGGTTTTCCAATTGATTATATGCATGTTTTACATGAATTCAATGTTTTCCAATTAATTATGTGCATGTTTTACATGAATTCAAGGTTTTCCAATTAATTATATACATGTTTTACATAAATTCAAGGTTTTCCAATTAATTATATGCATGTTTTACATGAATTCAAGGGTTTCCAATTAATTATATGCATGTTTTACATGAATTCAAGGTTTTCCAATTAATTATATACATGTTTTACATGAATTCAAGGGTTTCCAATTAATTATATGCATGTTTTACATGAATTTAAGGTTTTCCAATTAATTATACGTACTACTTGATTGCCTTTCGTTTATTAATTTAACTTTATAAAGTTTTATGGTTAGTTGTTCTGAAATAAAAACCGAATTGACAAATATATATTTATATCGTACCTGTGTAAGTTGGCTAGATTAAAGTAGGCTCGAGCGTGAAGAGGGTTTACAGAAATGGCCGCTTGAAAATGATGCTCTGCTTTGACAGAATCACTAAGAAGTGTCCCCAAGTTATTGTGAGCGCTGGCGTAATCGGGCCACAAACTGAAAATGTTTGAAATTGCTTCTTATCAATATTATTTTAAATCCTTCTCTTTCATCTGATAGTTTTCTCCATTAAAACCTAAAAAAATTTATAACCAATAAATATAATTACCTAATGGACAAACTAACGAATATAACAACAGTACCTAATCGCTTAACTTTACGGGAAATAACATAAAGCTAACCACCGTTTAACCACGAAGTCTTTAATCGCTCCTGTAACAACCAAAATAAAAACACAATTTAATAAGAATCGTTTCCTCAAAAACGTTCTCTAGTACACGGTTCTTTCTTATAATTGGACGTTATTCTGTCGTGAAAGACACTTTCTGTAAGTGAATCGCACTAACATTTATTGAGACTACATAGATACACTTATGGATTATTAACTTAAGCCTTGTTTTTCCATTGAAAATAAAGTGTTATATTTTTACTAAAACTGTGTAATGTTGACTGGAACATAATTATAAATAAATAAAACGTTCGTGAACTCCATAGAATCTTTCAACTTATTTTTTTTTTTTGCTCGTAATTTTGGCTTTACATCTTCATCAGGAACATATTTTCGGCTTTACGCCTTCATCAAGACCATTGTTTCAATTTTACACCTTCATCAAGAACATTGTTTTGGCTTTACGTTTTTCATCAGAAGCATTGTTTTAGTTTTACGTCTTCATCAGGAGCATTGTTTTGGTTTTACGTCTTATCAGGAGCATTGTTTTAGTTTTACGTCTTCATCAGGAGCATTGTTTTGGTTTTACGTCTTCATAAAGATCATTGTTTTGGTTTTACGTCTTCATCAAGATCATTGTTTCGGGTTTACGTCTTTATCAGGAGCATTGTTTTGGTTTTAAAGCTTCATCAAGAGCATTGTTTTGGTTATAAATCTTCATCAAGAGCATTGTTTCGGGTTTACGTCTTTATCAGGAGCATTGTTTTGGTTTTACGTCTTCATCAAGATCATCGTTTTGGTTATAAATCTTCATCAAGAGCATTTTTTCGGGTTTACGTCTTTATCCGGAGCATTGTTTTGGTTTTAAAGCAACATCAAGAGCATTGTTTCGGGCTTACGTCTTCATCAGGAGCATTGTTTTGGTTTTAAATCTTCATCAGGAGCAAATAAATCAACTTGAAAGGTTCTCTAGAATTTATGGTAATTTTATTTATTAATAAAATCGTTATACTCTAGGAAACTCATATATATCTGTAACGATGGTAACTATGTCGTATCGATGAAATAATAGATATTAGAACCAATGTACGAATTAGGTAATATGCCTTATATTATATTATTGTTAATCGTAATAGTAATATAATACATAATATGTTCCCACATTTGAACTTTGAGTTCATGGGATACGTTCTTTTACCGCAAAAACACACGCCGCACTTCGAAGCTTTGACTACTTTATAATAACGAGTGTGAAATTCCATTAGACAAGAGTAGTCCAACAGTTGGCGGTGGGTGTTGTAGACCAGTTTAAAATTAGTGAGAGCTAGGCTCAGGTAGATCTACAACACAAACAACGATACCTGAGAGCAATCCTGTAATGCTTGATAGCCAGCTCCGTGTTTCCCAGATCCTTCTGTAAGTTGGCGTAGTTGTAATGGACCTTAGCATTTTGAGGAACGCTTTCGAGTCCCGATCTACTCACGAAAAGAACATTTAAAATATTGGTTGTAATACGCGTAGAAAAGTTCAATTATATGATTCGTAAGAAGTGGTGGTCAAGTCTAACGCATTACGAAGTCCACACCACAACCAGAAGAAGTCTATTGAAATACACATTCAGTGCCTTCCTTATAAGTACACATAATTATCATGCTTAAAAATTGGCTACATAATAACAATAGCTGACATTGTTTCATGTATCGTATATTTATAGAAAACAGTAAGAGTTAAAATATATAGTTTTAGAAATATTATGTCAAAACATTTTAACATACAGTATAAGAGTTAAATCAATTTATCTAATAAGAATATTTCATGACCATCACCCAAGTTAAGAACTTGTACATAAACATATATAATTTCATACAATATATGTGACTATCAAATTTCTGGTTCTACTATGGTGTATTCCAAAGTAAAAAATAATTCAGTTATTTTTGCTTATATTAATGTTATTCTGCAAATGTTAATGTTTGTTATTCTGGTTACTTTATAACATGTATGATAAACAAATTGTGAATAACTGACACGAAGCTTATCGGTAAAAATATGGGAAACTATAAGACAACCTGCTAATTAATTAGTTTATACTTCAATTAAGTTATGTTATCATTAGACCGATTGGTTGTACTGTAACTGGTAGCTACGATACTGTGATATAATTTACTGTATTATGACTGTTATCTACGATACTCTGTTATAATAATGATATACTGTATTGTGACTATTATCTACGGGACTGTGTTATATTATTGATATACTGTATTGTGACTGTTACCTACGATACTCTGTTATAATAATGATATACTGTATTGTGACTGTTACCTACGATACTGTGCTACACTAATGATATATTGTATTGTGACTGGTACCCACGATACTGTGTTACACTATTGATACACTGTATTGTAACTGGTACCCACGATACTCTGTTATAATATACTGTATTGTAACTGGTACCCACGATACTGTGTTACACTATTGATATACTGTATTGTGACTATTATCTACGATACTCTGTTATAATAATGATATACTGTACTGTGACTGTTATCTACGGGACTGTGTTATATTATTGATATACTGTATTGTAACTGGTACACTATTGATATACTGTATTGTGACTGTTACCAACGATACTGTGGTACACTATTGATATACTGTATTGTGACTGTTACCAACGATACTGTGGTACACTATTGATATACTGTATTGTGACTATTATCTACGATACTGTGTTACACTACTGATATACTGTATTGTGACTTGTACCTACGATACTGTGTTACACAACTGATATACTGTATTGTGACTATTATCTACGATACTCTGTTATAATAATGATATACTGTATTGTGACTGTTATCTACGGGACTGTGTTATATTATTGATATACTGTATTGTAACTGGTACCCAAGATACTGTGGTACACTATTGATATACTGTATTGTGACTATTATCTACGATACCGTGTTACACTACTGATATACAGTATTGTGACTTGTACCTACGATACTGTGTTATAATAATGATATACTGTATTATGACTGTTACCAACGATACTGTGGTACACTATTGATATACTGTATTGTGACTATTATCTACGATACTGTGTTACACTACTGATATACTGTATTGTGACTTGTACCTACGATACTGTGTTATAATAATGATATACTGTATTGTGACTATTATCTACGATACTGTGTTACACTATTGATATACTGTATTGTGACTATTATCTACGATACTGTGTTACACTACTGATATACTGTATTGTGACTTGTACCTACGATACTGTGTTATAATAATGATATACTGTATTGTGACTATTATCTACGATACTGTGTTATAATAATGATATACTGTATTGTGAATGTTACCTACGATACTGTGTTATATTATTGGTAGTTCGGTACATAAATGACACAGTGTACTGTAACTGTTAAGACTTATTATCACTAGGTAAGGTCTAGAATATAAAAATTACAAATAGGTTATATCATTATAATTCTTCAAATATTCAGGTTACAAGTAGTTGATATCATTATAATTCTTCAAATATTCAGGTTACAAGTAGTTAATATCATTATAACTCTTCAAATGTTCAGGTTACAAGTAGTTGATATCATTATAACTCTTCAAATATTCAGGTTACAAGTAGTTGATATCATTATAACTCTTCAAATATTCAGGTTACAATAGTTGATATCATTATAACTCTTCAAATATTCAGATTACAAGTAGTTAATATCATTATAACTCTTCAAATATTCAGGTTACGAATAGCTGATATCATTATAATTCTTCAAATATTCAGGTTACAAGTAGTTGATATCATTATAACTCTTCAAATATTTAGATTACAAGTAGTTAATATCATTATAACTCTTCAAATATTCAGATTACATATAGTTGATATTACTATAACTCTTCAAATATTCAGGTTACAAGTAGTTCATATCGTTATAACTCTTCAAATATTCAGGTTACAATAGGTGATATCATTATAATTCTACAAATATTTAGAGTACATATAGCTGATATCATTATAACTCTTCAAATATTCAGGTTACCAAAGATGATGATATAGTTTCAACAGACTGTTGTTAGACTGAATACTCTACGCAGTTTAAATAGCAGTACATAATATAGAACAAAATATTCGCAAACCTTGTATAATATATAAGCATACGAAGCAACTATGAAATTGTTGTCAATGGAGAGCCTTAGGCCCAATCATCTGTTTTAGTTTTAATACGCAACCAAATCTTATTGAAAACGTACATAATAAATGGAACAGACGCTTGAGAGCTCATCTGATAAGACATTCTTCGTTAAGCGTGCGTGTTTTCTAGCGATATATACTCGGAGCCATGAAAAGATGCTATTGATGAATGATGTTTTTTTTTATCCCTTACTACATCACAGAAAACATCCCAAACTCTCTCAATATATTCAAGGAACTCAGATACATTTTATATTTGAGCGATAAATTTAGAAAATTTAACCAGGGGATTTTAACGTTGTAATTCCATGGACTTACCGCTGTCCCATTGGGGAAGCGCTTGTGGGTCCAAGATTTTTGTTGGGTCCCTAATAATATACGAGTCACTCAAAAATATAATATTAAATAATTATTACTGTAATTAATAGAAGTAATTATTGATTATATTCGCTGTGTATTTTACAGAGAAAATAGATCATCCCCCAATGTTTTAGTCAGTTATTTGTACTGAGTGATGTAAAACATAAAATTATATATATTAGAGTTTTACACCCTGTCGGGAGTGAACGGTATAAACACATGTCAGTAATTCGAGGGTTAAATTGCTTTTGAGATTTTAGAATATGTTGTAAGTATCTTTTTCCTCTAGAGGGAGACTTTTATGCCATGTATCTATTATTTCATAAAATAAAAGAATATAAATTAAACCATTATTCATTTAGTTTTTCCAGATAACTTAAACTCTGTGTTACGTCTTTTATTTCTGTCCAGATAACTTAAACTCTGTGTTACGTCGTTTATTTCTGTCCAGATAACTTAAACTCTGTGTTACGTCGTTTATTTCTGTCCAGATAACTTAAACTCTGTATTACGTCGTTTATTTCTGTCCAGATAACTTAAACTCTGTGTTACGTCGTTTATTTCTGTCCAGATAACTAGAAACTCTGTGTTACGTCGTTTATTTCTGTCTAGATAACTTAAACTCTGTGTTACGTCGTTTATTTCTGTCCAGATAACTGAAACTCTGTGTTACGTCGTTTATTTCTG
>NW_013676979.1:5527-14453 GCF_000517525.1 Limulus polyphemus | reverse complement strand
ACGACAGACTTACTTTACATTGTTAAAATTCTGATTGAAAGCGATTTAGAACAGTTACATTTCAAACTCCACTTTCTGCCTAACCTAATTATGATAAAAAATACTCGTGCCAGTCATTAGGTGTTATTACGTTTATCACTAGCTTTATTCCTTAAAAATCATTTAGTGCAATAACGGGTTTAATATTACTAATAACAACACTTCAGACAAATTTTTATATTCTAATTTGGACATTAAAAGATAGGTAAAGCTTAGCAGTTAATTCATAAATCAGAGCCCCCCCCCCCCCCCCCCCACGTGGCACAGCGGTATGTCTGCTGACTTATAACGTTAGAATCCTGGTTTCGGTACTCGTGGTGGGCATAGCACAGATAGCTCATTGTGTAGCTTTGTGCTCAATTACAAACAACATAAATCAGAATAGTGTTGGTATTTATGAAATAATAATATCTTCTATGCTATAATAAAGTTTATAGGTTTATTATAATAACTGTTAATCCACGAATGCAAGAGGTTAAGTAAATAAGAATGTAAGAGGTTAATTATCCTAATGCAGAGGTTAAGCAAGTTGTACTAAAATAACTTTGGAGTCACGTTAGGTTAGGGTTAGGTTAGGTTACTTTCTGTGTGGACACATCTGATCATGCTCTAGCAGACGACTGTGAATCTTTACAATAACCCTGTACTGTAGTTTCTATTGCACAAGACTCTGTTGTAAGGTCTTCATGTCCAAAGAACATCTCTTCTCCCTTCTTTCTTTCCATAATACATCTATTTTATAAAGGTGCATAGTTCCCAGCACTTGATTCAACAGTGCAATCACACAGAGATCCGTAGGTGCTGCATCCGAGGACATGACCAGCACTGAATACTATGAATACTTGTTTCAATCTCTAGGTGCTTGAGATATTCAATGTTTGAAAGTGACTTGTGCAACTTTTTAGATGTAGATCTTTCATGATTAAATTGCATACTGTTGCAAGGGGCACATCGATGACTTTTGTCACTGAATTTTGTGTTTCAGGAATCTCACTAAGAAAATGCCACACTTTGCTACCTATGGTTGTAGGTCTCTTTCTGGATACTCTTGGTACCCCAAGTTGATCCATATTCATTTCTTTACAATGCCATTAAGTACAAGGGTTATCTCCGTCCTGCAAATTCTAAATCTCCAATTTCAATACATTTTTATGATCTGAGTGCGTGAATATATTGCATTAAAATGATTATGTGCACTTCCCAAAAACGATCGACATTCAATGTCAAACAATGTCAAAATGTAAGTATGATAAATTCCGTCCCACCGCGTCTCGATATTGACTGTGATCCTCACTCGACTTGTTGATTTCTACTGTGCAACGTTTGTGTATACAATAAAATAACAATAGCTATCTCGGTTATCATAAACCACCCTTCATACGATAAAGTTGACTGGAGTTTTGGTGTGAGATTCATAAATTCTAGTTTTGTTTCAATAGACTTACGCAAAATTCTAACTTAAGAAACAACAACTTGTTTGATATGAATGAAAAACATGGCATAAATCTTAATGGGACTAAATACCAACAAATTGAATTTTTAAAAGCCTAAATAAATTATTTGATGTACACAAGTTAGCTATTTGACCAGACTTGACACTAATGCTATTGTGGTATTCTGTACTTGTAAGTCATGAGTATTGCCATCACTTATTTGACACAATAACAGTTACAACTATGCGAATGACGATCGAATTTCATTGTAATTTGCTGAGTTTGAACTAAGAGGATATATTTTCAAAACCTATTTGTATAAAGTAATTTCAATGTTAGTTCCTTTAGTTAAATAAACAAGTGAGCAACATTCAACTTGAATCTAATTTCTTTATTGCCCTACAATTTTTTGAGAAAATACATCAATGGATTCTAAAGAGCTTTATCTAAAACTTAAATTTAATTATATTTGTAAAAAAACAACATTTCTATTACTTAAGCTTTATAATTTTTAATATTTAAACTGTATATCCGTAACAGTATCACAGTTCGCTAAAATAAAAAAATATAAACATATTAAAATATCACATTATTGAAATCATTAATTCAAAGTCCACAATAATTGTAATTAAAAGTTCAAGCAAATTTTGTTTTTAAGTTACAGCATATATATTTCTTAATTTTTATAATAAAAAACAAGTTTTAATTTTCGTTTCTTAGAACTCTCGTGATAATTTACAAGGTTGTGGAACATGTTCAATCACATTTTTAACACTCCACCACTGAGTCAGAAGGTAAGCATACGGGCATACAAAGCTGAAATTTGGGGTCCATTCCCCGCGGTGGACAGATCTCATTTTGTTTGTTTAAAGTTAAGTACAAAGCTACACAATGGGCTGTCTGTGCTCTGCTCACCACGGGTATCGAACCCTGGTTTTTAGCATTGTAAGTCCGCAGACATACCGCTGTGCCACTGGGGGCTCTAATTTTGTGGTAAAACAATAACAACAAGGTTTATTATTCTAAATGAATTATTTTACTTGAAATGTATTAGTTGTTACACTAGCATCAACTGTATTTACGAGAGATCTGAAAGAACAGTAACGAACTTTATTTTATGTTTAGAATATCAACTGAAGGCGCATTTCATCAGATATGTAGATGTTAATTGTTTGTTTTATAGTAAAGCCACATTGGGTTATTTACTGTGTCCACTACTGGGGAAATCGAACCCCAAATTCTAGCGTTGGAAGGACCCAAGCTTCTCGCTGACCCACTAGTAGACAGAAGTTAAAACAGAAACCATCATTATTGACGTAACGGTCTCGAATATTAAATGTTCTACAGCATTATGAACGACAGAGAAAGGACTCTAGTTATAACTACATCAGCCCTATCAAAGATTATAAAGAATTTGTAAAAATTATGTAAAAGTGGTCTCAATACGTGAAACATATTAAAATCACAATTATTAGTCTACATTTATATTAACCACATTGTCTTATTACGTCATAAATGTGGAGAGAGAGAGTGTCTCAGTCAATATTATACTGAAGCTCCAACTAATGGTAGCTTGAGGGTATACTAGGTTTAGATTTCAGTAATTGCTTAAAAAGAAAGGTACTGAACCTAGTAAGATCATATTAAAGGTATAATGTCTTGGTTAAACAAGCATAAATTGACAATGGAAACGTTCTGTACGTTACTCTTAATTCACATACTTGTAACGTATACAAAAGAGGGATTGTCAAATTGTGCTGTAACATTACGTTGTTTTCCTGAACTGTGTGGCTGCGAGCTCAGAGTCTTCAATACAGCATTCTCTGTGTAATTTGCTTCTACAGCTGGTCCCCATTCACTAGTTGGTCTGAATAGTTCTCGCCAGTTCTAGTAAAAAAATGATGTTTTAAGACTAGAAATAATACCAAAAAAAACATACGATAAAACAAACATTATCTCAAGATTTATGCCTAAAACAGAATTACATTTTTACATTGGTTGGTATTTTGTTGATGTCACTGAAAACTGGGTAGGGTATATAACAGTCCTTTTCCATGCAAAATAGTCATAATGAAAATGTGTTCTGATCGAAGATTTACAATTTTAAAGATAGGGATATCCCTTATACTTACTGGCATTGGAAAACAATGGAATATGGATCAATTTGGGACACCAGGACCATCAGAAAGGCATAAAAATTCGCCCCACAGTTTAATTAATCAGTAAACTGAGGCTTCTTGTAGCAGGTGAGGATCCAAGAATACCAAGGTCAGTTGAAAAAGTCGTTCACATGCCCCAGTCAACAGTACACAACATAATCAAAAGAATTTCAACTTGGAAAAGCAACACAAGTCATGTATACACAAGTTGCTTTCATGACATATCCATTCAATCGTCGTATACCTCAAACAGATGAAATGGGTATTCATATTATTCCATACGAATGCATAGTGGTCAAGTGACTGGACACAACAAGTTAAGAATTTGTGTACAGTCGAACTGCTAAAACTGGCACTGGAAAATCAACCATTTCCTTTGCACACTAAATGGATTATGGAAAGCTTGAGGGAAGGGGTGTGTGCTTTGAACTTGACAGGCTTATGACAGATTACTGTCCAGTGGAAACTACAATGCAAAGCTATCGTCAAGATGCACGATCATCAGATGGAGCACTACTGGACTGTAACGACGTGAACTATTGAACAGAGGGAAGGTAGTAAACCAGCACCATCAGCCACCTCAAGGGAGTTACCTGCTTTTCAATCAAATTTCGGGATTATGTGGAGCATATTCAATGGCGCATACCTTATACCCACATGCTAGAAACTAGGCCACGCCCGGCCATTGGCTAGGTGTTACATACAGATAATAAATGCATTGGATCAAATTTATATTTCTGAATAAGGATAAAAGTTACTTTAGGATGATTTGTGGGTATTGCCCTATATCAGGCTTAACAGATAACATTTAATACAACAAATTCCATACCACAGTGACATGCTTGGGTATTTTCACAATGTAAATCTATCACTCACTATATATTAGTGTACATACACAAACAAATATGATATGAGAAAATATTTTTCGCCAAATCTATTAGATCTAGTCTTTATTTTAAAGTTTATTTCACCGTATTTTTCAGTTATTTACTATATAGTAGTTTAATGTGTAGTAATATTGACAATTGATAGTTTAGCCCTTGATAGCGATATTTGGGTATTATCCATTTCAAGTTTTTCTTGCCACAAACCTGACTGAGTAAAAATTGTCAACTCTAATGAACATCATGTTAAGCAAATGTCATAGTTTTTAAAACGATGAATTTTAATAATAAAGTGTATTTTCGATACCCTAACAATAAAGTGAATAAACCAATGTCTATAATATCATAAAATGAAGTGATTATTTTAAATTACATGAGTATTTTGAAGCGAAACCTTTAGAGGTCAGAGTATGAATTTTATTTATTCATTGTTCAAATCTGTTTTATATTTTTGTTTTAAAAAAGGAATTAATTGTGCTTAAATAATTTATCACATAACTATAATTTGAGATTTACAAATCAAAAGGCAATAAAACGTTTACAAATTGAAACAAAAAAATACGTGTTGCAAACTAAGGAAAACATTAATTTCATTATATAACAAAAACTCGTACTTGTATTACATACCAAGTTTCGATCTCTTGCTAACATAAATTCTGAGATATGCCATTTAATAATCACATCCAAACTTTCCTGGAGAATGCCCATATCTCCGAGAATGGAAATTATTGTCATCTACCCCATTGATCAGTCTAGATGACATTTATAAAACTCATAATAAAGTACACAAATGTCTTAATCGGTAATATATACTAAAATACTATTACTTTGATTACCTATTTGCTGAAATAGGACCACAATGTTTAGTTGTCCACAAAATTTATTCATAATAGAACTTATATCAAGTGATGACAGATTTTTTATATGAGTAGGCAGACATACCATGCATTTTCTACGTGGTCAAGAAAGTTGTTCTTTGTTATTCTCTTACATGTTGTGAACAAGTAAATGTTTCTGAAGAAGTCAAAATGACCATTTTGTACGATTAAATCAACTATATGATGGTGTGTTTCACAAGTTCTTAATAAAATAGGTAAAACTAGAGACTTAATAACAAAAGGTGTCTTTGTTTATCAATAAGTATAATCTAAAAATTGTACAATACTGCTTTGACTTATGACTGAATACTTCGTTAAGACAAGTTTTTGTTTTTGTCAAAAATGGATACTGGTAAATAGAATTTCATGTAAACTTTTGTTTCTAATCGTTAGCCAAACTGACCAGTTCTGGTATTGAAGAAAAGCCTATTGGTCAGTACTTTTTGGAGACAAAAGTAAGATCTGAAATAGTAATTTTACACACTGCTGATTGGAAATAAAAAAAATTAAGAAAAAAAAATGAAATTTATTACTGTTATCACAAAAATTGCTTTGTAATGCTTCATCAGTTTTCGATGTTTAACCTACAGAGTTCTTCAGAGCTTTTAACAATACCTATGGGTAGCGTCACTTCAAATTTAAAATTGTTAAAAGCTCTGAAAAACTCTTGTTTATTCCACTAGGTCATTGTTTAAACATATTTCACTACCTATGAATATAAAAGAACTGCGTATAATGTCTTCATTTCATAATTAACTTATTTCAGAACTTACTTATTGGAAATTATATTGGTAATGAAAATTATAAAACTAAATATTCTACAAACTTTATAACCAAATATATTGTTGCAATGTATTCTTTCATTGGGCAAATTCTTTTAAATTATCTGGTGAAAATATTGCAAATTCTAGTCCACGTAATAATAACAAGTAAGTTTATTTCTTCCTTAAAGTTTGTTAAAGGTCACTGTCACTTGTACAAAGTTGTAGGCATAGGTTCACAAACAACATTTTCATTTGAAATAGAAACTTACAAATCAATAGTGGTACTAAAACTAATGTACAAATAATCTTACTAGTACAATTTTACTGCTAATCATTGAGTAACTGAATATATGTGATATCTAACACTGATCTGCATGTTTCACTAAATTTTCAGTTACTGAATGAACAGAAAGCTCACTGAATGAACTAACTAACTGCCTACCTCGTATTTATAACTCTATTTGTGTTTCTTGATATTTTGCAAATTCTCTGGAACATTACATCATCATTATTAGCAGCCCCATCTGGTAACATCTAAACTAAAACATTGAAAATATAGCTTACAACACTGCTCCCTTCCTTGATTGTGAAATCGTTTGAACAATCTTAATACAAAAACAAAAGGTATCATTAAATTGCCCATTCACCAAGTCTTTTCAGTGGTTTTCTCTTCAGATGTTCCATGGTATGCAGATAGGATGACCTCTTGTTCCTTATTGTCACTGGCAGTTCTGTCAATGATCGAGTTGTTCCTACGTTGGTGGTGGAGTGAATCTACTGGTGGTTCTATCCTCGATGATTCTCTGAAAGTGGTCTCTTGACACCTCAGCAGGTTGAATTTTCATAATAAATTATCCTCTGGTGTCATCCTGTTAGCCATTCTCTTACTGATGTACTTCCAAAGATAGTTACAGTAGATGACCTTTGGCAGGGACGTCTTGTTTTTCTACATTCTGTGATCCATATCATTGATTATTTTCAGTATAGCTCTTCTAACACCAACTTAACTCTGGAGTTCGTCTTTTATTCAGACGAGGATTGCCCACCATTCCATGTCACCTTGATAAAATCCAGTTTTAACATCATAGTGATTTTTCGTTGACTTAAGTTTTTCGTGGGTGAAATCATGAATAACATCTTTATTCTTCATGCTCTTCCAATTTCTCAGGACATGCCAGAGTGTCTAATTATACTACACTCCGAGCACTTGATGATTATGTATTGCTTGGTACGAGTTTTCCCTGTTTTCATTGGAAATTCAAAGTCTGGTATAATAATTTTCATATAACACATAGGGATTTCCTGGTCACATACTGTGGAACTATTTGAAGCTAGTCAGTTTCCAACATGCACTATACTTCAATGTAAGTTATCCATACGTCATAAGGTACAGAGAGGCGTCCTAAAGTAAACTTATCTCACAACTTCCCTTTTGCTGGAACTTTACGTCATATGTCTACACTATTTCGTCTCCTTACATTTTCCATGTTTCATTACCAAATCAAGTTGAACTATTGTAGCTGTAGGCTACGTATCAATCGACATACTACACGGTTTACTAACAATAAACCTATGGACTCGTGGATTGCTTTCTTCAAATAAGGGACTTCTTATGCGTCATAAAACCAGCTTGTTCCTACAATATCGTTCACCGATCCTGCTAAGATAAAAGCAATAAAAGACTTGTGTCAGTCTATAGATGAGAAAGAAATCTAAATTTTTCTCAGCTTTGCATTGTACTATTGATACTCTGTAACCATCTTTTTGAAAACAGATGCACCGCTTTCAGCCTTAACTAAAGCTGAGACGTGTTTTAGTTGGATTCAACTCTGTACATGTATATTTTATTTGCTAAAATTCACAACAGTTAAATTGTTGGTATTAACTTTCCCAAGACAAAGTGTACCATTCATGCTCCATACACACCCAGTGAAAATCGCATTGGAATGGTGTTGTCACAGACTCAATATGTTACCATACGAATGATTGCATATGCTAAACTTGTGCTGACTACAGCAGAAAACCCAAAGGAAGAACTGCGAATGATTGCATATGCTAAACTTGTGCTGACTACAGCAGAAAACCCAAAGGAAGAACTGCGAATGATTGCATATGCTAAACTTGTGCTGACTACAGCAGAAAACCCAAAGGAAGAACTGCGAATGATTGCATATGCTAAACTTGTGCTGACTACAGCAGAAAACCCAAAGAAAGAACTGTCGACTTTTGTGAAGCACTACGACTACTAGTTGTAATGTAAAAGATCGACTATAACAGTTAGTTACATATCAGTAAAATATGTTAACTTTAGAAAGCTCAAGGTAACCTGTATCTTGGATAAATATGCTGCAAAACATAGTTCTGATGTTAAACCAGTTTGTTTCATCAAAAGGTACGAGTTTGTCTGCTTGTACACTGAGTGGTTTGTTTGTTTTTGTTTGTTTTTTGGAATTTCGCGCAAAGCTACACGAGGGCTATCTGCGCTAGCCGTCCCTAATTTAGCAGTGTAAGACTAGAGGGAAGGCAGCTAGTCATCACCACCCACCGCCAACTCTTGGGCTACTCTTTTACCAACGAATAGTGGGATTGACCGTCACATTATAACGCCCCCACGGCTGAAAGGGCGAACATGTTTGGTGGGACGGGGATTCAAACCCATGACCCTCAGATTGTGAGTCGAGCGCCTTATCCACCTGGCCATGCCGGGCCCACACTGAGTGGTCGCAAGTAAATAGACACATAATTTTTCGTCATTTAACTGATTTATGC
>NW_013676979.1:0-4527 GCF_000517525.1 Limulus polyphemus | reverse complement strand
TCATTTTTTCTGAAAAGATGGTGTCTATTTACTTGTGACTACGCTGTGTAGAATATTGCAGTTCAAAGAACTGATGTAATTATACTGGTATTCGAGTGTGCAAGAGCTGAAAAAGAATGAACAAAAGAGTGACAATTCAGGAGTTTTGAGAGGAGCAACCATATATTAGCTTGCATACTATTTGCTGT
Source organism: Limulus polyphemus (assembly GCF_000517525.1). Lineage (NCBI taxonomy): Eukaryota > Metazoa > Arthropoda > Merostomata > Xiphosura > Limulidae > Limulus > Limulus polyphemus. Next base: position 4,339 of record NW_013676979.1, on the reverse strand, counting down.
TCAGAAGATTGCTTCATGATCAGCAATGAGAGTTAAACACGGAGAAGACGTACAGAATCTTTGACATGTACGTAAACAGTGAGAAGTATAAGGTTTTATATTCACTATGATTCATGTGGAACTAGTACTGTACAGTCTCTAACTGTTAGGAATCTGAGAATTCTTCAAATTGTGCATTGTGAGATTTGGATAACATCACGGAGTACTGTTAACTGCAGATAACATGTTTAAGTAGGTTTTCTTGCTGTATTCAAAGTTAGAGGTGTAGAGCAAATGTTGTACTGCGCATTCAAGTGAGAAAAACTGTGTCAGAGAATTATGGATTCTCCATTGCACTGAATAGGTATAAACATTGCTGGATCACTAGCCATTAAAAACTAAATCTAAAAAAGTGGATCCAATATATATCCAATGATACTTCAGCTCAATCCATCGCTAAAATCTAGATGAACAACGGATATCTCACTTTAGATCAACAAACAAAAAACCACACAAGTAAAGGATGGAATGTCAACAGCATGTTGAGTTACATCAAGTTTCACAAGTGGTGATGATAAACTAATCGCCTTATTACTTTCAACTGGGTAGTCAGCCTGAACGAGCCATAAAACACGTCATAGGATACTTTAGCCAATTACTTGCCGTGGGTAATGAGGTCTACAAGCTGTTAACAGAACTTTCGATTGTTTGTAAGAAGAGTATTGTGCCATGTGAAGGTGGTCTTTATTTCTCCATATTATGTGGACATTCTACAATGTCTCCAGTAATGGGTGCAGTGCTTAATTAAAGTCACGTTAGTTAAAATACATGAACTTACACGATCTAGGTGAAGTGGTCGAACTTCAAAAGGTTATGATAAGAGCTAATGAGGGTTCCGGATTTGGTTTTGTCATGCTCCAGTACTATTGCTACAACTGAGCTCTTGTTAGAAGGAGGTTTACTCATCGAGTTTGGAGTTTCAGCTGTCTCGTGATGTACAAAAGTGAATAAAACACATGAACAAGCAGAAAACTTTACTTTAGGAATGAATCTCTCGTACACTGGCTGCACCAAAATGTGATTAGAGGGATGAATCTCTCGTGCACTGACTGCACCAAGATGTGATTAGAGTGATGAATCTCTCGTGCACTGACTGCACCAAGATGTGATTAGAGGTTAATCTCTCGTGCACTGACTGCACCAAGATGTGATTAGAGGGATGAATCTCTCGTGCACTGACTGCACCAAGATGTGACTAGAGGGATGAATCTCTCGTGCACTGACTGCACCAAGATGTGATTAGAGGGATGAATCTCTCGTGCACTGACTGCACCAAGATGTGATTAGAGGGATGAATTGCTCGTGCACTGACTGCACCAAGATATAATTAGAGGGATAATCTCTCGTGCACTGACTGCACCAAGATGAAAATCTCTTCATCCAACCACTGAATCCAGACAATCACAATAACCAAGAGCAAACAGATCCAAGCAGATTTAGCCAAAGAATCTGAATTATCTGACAACGACTGCTTATGCCAGTGGTCTGAAATACCACTGAATGTTATACACCAAATGATAGATGAACTCCTGAACTATAGATTTTTCCACAAGCAAAACAGTCGGAAGCTATTTAATAATTTTTGACAATTTAACAAATTTTCTGGCTAACTTTACATTTCTGCCTCGGTTGTCTCTAGATCTAAGTTATCATTGAGCTATTTCATTCATATATGTTTCTACTAATGGTATTTTCCCTCACAGATTAATTGTTAGTTCAGGCACTGGTCAGGTTAAATTTTTAGTGCCCAAATACCAAAAAAATTTTTTTTCAGAGCACTCCCATTTTCCCACCACTGTAACTTTGGGTAGTTGCTAGTATGGGATTCACGGATCCCCAAATCTTTCATTATATTTATATGTTTTTCAGCTATTACTTGAAAAACATACAGAAGCACCAAAATGAATCACTTAAACAATGCACAAATAGGTTAATCAGGCCAATGCACTTCAAAACTGATTATCTGTATAATTTAAAGTGTACCAACACACGTTCCAATTTCGTGAAATAGAAAAAAGTTCACTTTATTAAACTAAAATATTTAATTTATTTTACAGATACGACCTTTACTGCTACTATAATTCCTCTCAGAATTGAAATTTATATAAATTTTATATAAATAAAAATTATTTATAATTTATATAAATTATAATTTATATAAATTATATAAAATATAATTCAGTCCATCCAGAAGACGTGAAGGCATTATGGCTAACTTTTGTTTAAAACTAATGTTTTCTAACCAAGCTGCCTAATAATTTATCAGTAGGCCTTTTTCGAGGACAAGTTACATGGAACCTGGGCATCAATTATTTTTCAACCTTAAAACTCTCATTGATAAATTGTGTGCTTTTATTATTACTAAATGACACCGACCTTTCCCTCTGTTTTAGTTTTCCAGACTTCGTAAACAGCAAAGAGTGGAATCATGACAACAGAGACAGACCCAAGCATCCAGCCTAAAGTAATTGTCCATTGTGGGAACTGATAGTTACCATAACTTGCAGGGGTAGAATTCATAAAGCTGAATATCAAGACACCCTAAAACCAAAGCACATTTTTAGAGGGGGAAATCAGAAGTAGAAAAAAGAAGTAACTGGTAAAACAAAAATAAAAAGAACAATAAATAACAAATAACTAGTAAAACAAACAAAAAAAATAACTATTACACACGCCTATATACATGTGTATTGGTTCAAACACGGCGAACATTGTTGGCTCTATGGGCCAATTAATTATAATTATTAATTATAATTATAATAGTGTACAGTTCTTCTTTTGTTTGTGGGTGCTTTTAAATTATCTGGTGAAAAACACTCCATTACACACGAATTACAAGAAATTAGTTTATTTTTCCAAGCTTGATTACTGAGGTAACGTTTAGGCCATTTACAAATGATGCTAACTGAATTACTCTAATGTAGAAAGCAAATTTGTACAAACTCAATGTGCATGACACTTAACACAGGATTAAATATTAGACTTAAGACGAAAACACACTGACGTATTCACTCTAGCATCTAGAAACAACTCTATATCTTCTTGATATTTCAATGAACTTCTATTTAAAATCTATCCTCGAATTTACTAGAAAATATGACGTCAATTTTTTTAGAGTTTTCTAGGTCTACATTAGTAAGGTTTTCAATCTTAACATCAACATTATGATCCGCAACTCTTTCTAAAAGACAAAAGAATAACAACTTTAAAAACATAGCTTATAACACTTCTCCCTTCCCATTGTATAAAGATTTGATGGCAACTTGTCACTTGTTGTCACTGGCCTTCCTGTCAATGGCAGATCTATTGATCCTCTGGAAGTGGACTCAACAGGAATACTGGGCTCCTCAGCAGGTTGACTTTCCATTCACAAATTCTTATCTAGTGTTACTCAGTTGGCCATTCTCTTACTGATATATTCCTAAGGATAATTATGACCTTTGATAGGGACCACCCGTCCTCCCAGATCCTGTGATCCACATCATTGATTCTTTTCAGTGTAATGTATGGCCCTTCTGAACACCCAATTGACTTTTGAGCTTATCCTTTCTTGTGACAAGAACTGTTCATCCATTCTACGACACCTTAATGAAATTCGGTTTTATCTCTGTTAACATCATAAAGACTTTTCATTTTATCATGAGCTGATTTAAGTCTTTCTTGGGCAAAATTGTGAATGGCATCTTTATTCTTAACATCCACGAGAGCTCTTTTATGCACTGATTTCTCAGGACATGACATATACTTCAGACACTAGATGAATATTTATTACTAATAATACTTGGTACGGGTATATAACTTCTTGGTGGTACAATGACTGCTCTCCTTGTTGTCATTGAAAATTCAACCTCTGGTGTAGTAATTGCCATGTAGTACATAGGGATTTTCTGATTACATACTGTGAAGCTATTTGAAGCTAGTGAGTTCCCAAGATGCACTATTCTTTATTGTTCACGTCGATTCTTCTTCTTCTTTTGACATCTCTGGAGGCAATTTCCCACCTTTCATTTACGAATCAATTCCAACAATTGTAGCTGTTGAACAAGTGTCAATCAGTATACCGCAGGGTTTTTCCATCAATGAACATCAGTATACTGCAGGGTTTTCCATCAATGGACATCAGTATACTGCAGGGTTTTCCATCAATGAACATCAGTATACTGCAGGGTTTTCCATCAATAAACATCAGTATACTGCAGGGTTTTCCATCAGTGAACATCAGTATACTGCAGGGTTTTTCCATCAATAAACATCAGTATACTGCAGGGTTTTTCCATCAATAAACATCAGTATACTGCAG
>NW_013676978.1:3743-14438 GCF_000517525.1 Limulus polyphemus | reverse complement strand
TTATATATATATATATTATATACATGCAGTTGTAATTTGACTGTATTTCTATATATATATATATATATACACATGCAGTTGTAATTTGACTGTATTTTTATATATATATATATTATATACATGCAGTTGTAATTTGACTGTATTTCTATATATATATATATATATATGTATATACACGCAGTTGTAATTTGACTGTATTTTTATATATTTAAGGCTCAAGCTGAAATATCATATGATTTATTTCTTTTGGCATATTGCATAGGAAACATATTTAGTGTTTTCACTGGAGTTCTAATAAAACGACAGTAAGTGTATAATATTTTCATTTGGAAGGAAAATTTAATGAATACCCTTTAATGCAGCATCACTAACTCATCAGAGTAGTTTTATCACTTTAGGTTTAAGAGATCAGATGTTACTTATTTTGATAACTCTCTTCATGATCCTTTGATGAATATTTTTTGTAAAAATAGATTTCATTTAATATTTGTGGTCAAGTTCTTTAATTTCATATTAATGTGTTGCGTATTAGCAGCTTCAGTACCAGTCTTATTATTTGTTATTTTGTGTGTTATCTCTTGATGTAACATTTCTTTATTTGCATGCAATGTCTTTGAAGTGGCCCCTTATGGATGTTTTGAAGATTGGTTGGGTAGGTGTGCCATATTCAGTTATGGAAGGACTTTTTTCTTCATTCTTAAAATCCTACAAAATTGGTTTCTTTAAAGTCGTCATTAAACTGAGTTTGATTTAGATTTGTACATCGGTCATTAAAGTCGGTTTAATTGAAATTTGTACGTTGTCATTAAATTGGGTTTGGTTAAGCGCAGTTTAATGACAATGTACAAATCTCAATTAAACCCAGTTTAATGACGATGTACAAATCTCAATTAAACCCAGTTTAATGACGATGTATAAGTTTAAATTACACCCAGTTTAATGATGATGTACAAATCTAAATTAAATCGTTTAATGACGATGTACAAATCTAAATATATTGTATAATTTTTAATATTTTCATGAACAGTACTAGTTATACTAGGTAGTATATTGAATGTCAGTAATTTTGATTTATTGTTATACTTCTATTAGAAAGATAGTTGATCATTGTTAGTTTAAAATATGCATTTAGGACTAACCTAAATCTCCTAAGCTGGCCAAACTTTGCAACGTACTGTTGAAATTATGGCCAAAATATCATTAAAAGCAAGGTTACCAAGTGTTAAAAGGATGCATTTTAATCTAATGAGTACAGCCATAAGAAATGTATATGTAATCAGCTTTACTGATGGCTAGGTTGATTTGTAGTTCTGCTCTATATAGCCTACTCTGACCAGAAGTTATTGTTATTCACAAATGTGATTTTTACCCCTAATTTTCTTAACACTAAAAGCAGTTTGAAATCAAGTTAAATGACATATTATGTTTGTTAAAAAATAAGCTATTTTTTTTACTGGTGTGCTCTATTTTCTCAAGGGCAATGGTGTTCATGTGGTAATAAGGTTCAAAACATTTTCTTATACAACGTTTTTTATTTTAGTAATCAAATATTTTTACTTTTAAATTGAACTACTCACACTGTTAAGTGAAAGATAAATACACAGGATAAAAATAAAAAAAATCAAGATTTTGTTTTCAAAACATGCACATGGTGCTGGTCAGTCAATTCTTAAAACAGCCACCAGGTGCTAGACAGCTGAACTTGGACAAAAACAATGGGACTGTTCTGAAAAGAAACAATATCTCATTAGAATAAGAGTAATAATCATCATAACTTGACTACTGGAAAAAAAAAGGAAATTACAAAGGTAAAGAGTGAAGAGAATCACTGATACACAAATCTCAATTCAACCCACTTTAATGATGACATACAAATTTCAATTCAACCCAGTTAAATGATGACATACAAATTTCAATTCAACCCACTTTAATGATGACATACAAATTTCAATTCAACCCAGTTAAATGATGACATACAAATTTCAATTCAACCCAGTTTAATGACGACATACAATTCTAAATATATTGTTTGTTTGTCCACTAAGTAAGGTACACTAACAGTACTAGTTAGACTAGTTAGTATATTGTTTGTTTGTTCACTAAGTAAGGTACACTGTATTGTATATTTATTATTACTTTTGTTAACAGTACTAGTTAGACTAGTTAGGTATTGTATATTTATTATTACTTTCGTTAACAGTACTAGTTAGACTAGTTAGTATATTGTTTGTTTGTTCACTAAGTAAGGTACACTGTATTGTATATTTATTATTACTTTCGTTAACAGTACTAGTTAGACTAGTTAGTATATTGTTTGTTTGTTCACTAAGTAAGGTACACTGTATTGTATATTTATTATTACTTTTGTTAACAGTACTAGTTAGTATATTGTTTGTTTGTTCACTAAGTAAGGTTATATTGTTTGTTTGTCCACTAAGTAAGGTACACTCTAATTAGTATACTCTACATGGGGGCATTATAGTGTAACAATCAATTCCACTATTCATTTGTAAAAGAGTTGGCAGTAGGTGGTGATGACTAGCTGTTTTCCCTCACTGCTAAATTAGAGAATGCTAGTGCAGATTGTCCTTGTGTAGCTTTGCACAAAATTGAAACCAAACAAACAAGCATATGCTCATGCAAATGTACAATTTACTTCTGTGGCACCAAGACGTAAATCTCTATTCAAAATCATTTTGTTTGTAGCAATTTCTAATGATTCTCCTATATTTGATTAATTTTTTTTAACTTCTTTAGATATTTGTACATTGTCCCAATCAATGATATGTGAAAAGTTTGCCATGTGTTCCTCCAAGGCCAAGTCAGTAGTATTTAACTTATCAACAGCATTTTTATATTGTTTAATTCTAAATTTTTAATTTCTACTATAACTTAAACTTCAACTACCAGAAATATTTCAAATCTATCCTTTACTTCAAAACACTGCCCCTTTCCAGGATTGTGAAGTCTGTTGAACAGTTCTAACACAAAAAAAGATAATAAAACATTACACTAAATTGTCCATCCATCGAGTCTTTTTGGTGGTGGTCTCTTCCAAGGCCTATTTGTTTGTGGATGGGATGGCATTTTCTCTCTTGTTGGTCATCTTGTCACAGGGGAGAGTTCCCCTTAAGTAGGTTGCCAGATGAATTCACTGGTGGCTACAACCTTAATGATCCTTGGGAAGTAGTCTCAGCAGACCCCCTGGCACCCAACTTAATGGAAGCATTTTCTTACTCACTTCAATGTATTCTTAACATCCAAGTGTCCTGGGAGGCTGTAAAGATGACTGGAAAAGTACCAATTATAGTCATTGTTTTTATCCGTTGGTATTTTCCCATTTTCGAAACTAGCAGAAATTCTGATAATTACTAATCATAACATTCATACCTAATTTTAAAAAATTAAAAAAGGAACTTGTTCTAAAAAAGTATCTTTTTTTTCTTTCTGGGAAGTACTGCACAGGAAAAGAAAAGTGTTCTGATTGTTCTCTTTAGTCATGCGCAACTTATTGCATCAAAAATGATTGAATGTACAGAGCTACAAATTTTCATAGGTTTTACTGATATAAACTGTAACGTTTATATATATTAAAAGTTCTATCCTTGATTGCAAAAATAATTAGTTTTTTAGTACTATGTTTACAAATTACACCAATAAAGATATAAAACTTTCACGTGCAGTCCTAGTGAAAGTCGTGTTCTTTTTTGTGAGGAGTGTACTTTTATTTAAAATTGTGCTTTATTATAAAGAAATGGTTGTTGCACATACCATAGTTATATTTCCAATTGTCTGAATCTTGAATTCCCAAAATGTGAATTTTTTTATGGATTTTTATTTGTGATGCTATTCAATAGATGCCGCCACATTTCGTGTAAATTTGATTACGTATATAGATACACACATACACCCTACGTCTATTATAATAAGATAATAAGCCTTTTTATAAACATACGTAATCCTACTATGCCCTATTCATCTTTGTTTTCTGGCTGTATGGGGCAACTGTTTAGCATGAGGAGACTTTCTGCACTATTATTGAGCATTGAATAATTGGTCTCAAAGTATCTTTTGCCTGAGCAACTTCCAGTTGGATGTTGGACCACATCATCATGATGGATGCCAAATCCTGGACTACACTTTGCTGTACCTTAAACTGATCATCTTTCTAATCTCGTGCTTCATTTTTCTTACAATGTTTCCATGTTTTGGAGATAAGTCCTCAGCATTTCTGTCGTTTTGTCCAAGGTGATGTACGATGTTAAAGTTGTACTCCTGGAGGATTTGGAACCATCTTGCAATTGGCTTTAAGGATTACTAAAATTCACCAGCCTCTTCAAAGCTGCATGATTCTGTATAGTGTTCATATACACAATGATGGAATTAACTGAGGGTTCGAACAACATTTAGTAGTTCAAATCGAATTCTTCAGTGCCTCTTTCTGTAGTATTCATTGTCTTAACATAGTAGACAGTTACGTGTTCTTTTCCGTGGAGTACTTGCATCTCTATCTGATATGAATGAATCTTCAAGAGATTAGTATGATAATACAGGGATAGAGGTTAATTCTTTCTTCAGTTTCTCAAATACTTGAGAAAATACTCAAACATTTGCTTAAGTCATGAAGTCCACTGGAGAAGGTATCTTGATATTCCATGAATAAATAATGTAATTTATAACAGTGATCAGTTGTAAAACCTCCACAGTTCCAGTCATACAGCTCTTGTAAGCGAGATGTTAAGTTGCCTTTAAACGATGATCTGACATTAGATTTCTTATATCTTGGCCTTAAGATGACTATTTCTGATGTTCTTTGATGTGGAATTACTACCTGTACATCTTCTTATTAACTATGCAGACTTGACTCGAGTTTTATGGTTTGTTCTGGTAATAGCCCTAATAATGACATCTTTATTCTTCACGAGAGTACTTCGAGCCAATAACTCTTCATGATATGTTGGAGTGTTTCGTTCTACTATTCCCAAATCACTAAATATAAATTTATTCCTAATAAAAATTGGTATGATATTTCACTTCATGATGGTACAATGACTGCCTTCCATATTGTCACTGAAAGTTCAACCTCTGGTGTTGCAATATTTGTGTAGTGCACAGGAATTTCCTCCATAAACTGTGAAGCTAGTTCGAGTTACCCTAACCTTTATCCATGTTCTACATAAAATCAATTCCCAACATGCACTCTTCCTCGATGTTAATTACCCTCACATCAGGGGGTGTAGAGAAGCTTCCCAGAATGAGGGTTACTTTCAAATTTTCTTTTGCTGGTACTTTATGTTCACATGCTGTTCGCATCAATTCATCTTCTCTCTTCATCTCTGAAGACATTTTGCCACCTTTCATCACTAAATCTGGTCAACCTATTGTAGCTGTAGAATTAGTGTCAATCAACATAATGCGAGACTGGTTTTTCTAAATAATGAACTTCTTATCTGATTTGGGTCAGATGCTATATTCTCATCTGAACTTTGTTTTACAAGTCAAGGTAATTCATATTTTTCGTTGTCTGGTTAATACTGTTACTCCTTTGATCTAGTTAGGCTCGAAGATTCATTCTCAAGATATTGCCTCCTTGATAGATTAACAGATGTTAATTATTCACAATTTCGGCTGTAATGACCACGTTTCCCTTACCTATAACAGCTTCCCTTTTCCCTACGTCCTTTAGAAAGTTTTTATTCCCCATAGTCTTTTATCTGCAATTCGTAGCAATATGTCCTTTTGAGTTACACTTGAAACACCTATTGTCTTGTGGTTTGTCTCCTCTATTGTATGTAACTAGTTGTCTAACTAATCCTTTCACTTCTTCAGACTATCTTCAGGGAGAGTTGGGGTTTCAATACGATGTATTTGATCTGATTAGCCCATAAGTTCTTGACGTTGCCTTTAGTTGTTTATCTGTGACTTTAACTGGTCCAAGTTTCATCACGAACTGCAGAACTTCTTTTAAAGATTTATACTTACTTTGTTTCAGTCTAATTCTCATATCCTCATCTATTATGGCATCTATATGTTGGTCACACGCTAACAAATACGTCAGTTCACGAGGAGCATCTGGGTAAGGTAATTAGGCAAGCCTTTCCAAATCTTCTGCAAGTTCGTCTGAAGTATCTTCTTTCATCTGTACTCAGTTTTGTATACTTCCTTCTGATGTATCACTCCAAACCTGCTGGTAAGGCAGCTATCGATGCTTAATAGTTATGCTCTGAGCTAGTAGGTTGCTTAATGTAGTTAAAGCTTGTTTTTTAAATGGGCAGGAAGATTCAATAGCTTGTTGTTCACTTTGGAAATGACTTTGAATAGAACCTTATGTGCCCCTCATTATAACTTCCCCTACAATATTATTATCCGGTGCTTATTACTTTCACTTGGGAAGTCTCGTAAATACAACACTTCAAGAAATCGTATGCAAACGTGTAATGTCACAAAGTATGCATATCCATTAAAATTCAGTTGTTCCATTATTAATAATAAAAACATGGGTTAATCCCCTGTAACACAGAATAACACATTCCCTGGTTGGCTACTAAGTGATCTGTGTATCCATTTACACGCTTATAGTGGCTATCTAAATACCCATAGTGAAGCTTATATTGGATGTTTGTGTGTCCACGTAGAAGATTACCGTGCATATCTTCGTTTTCGTGTAGATAACAGTACCGTACAATCCATATTACATGTGCTGGAGATAACAATATTGTACAATCAATATCACAAGGCTTGTAGATAACAATACTATACAATCCATATTACATTGGCTCGAAATAATATCATACAATCCATATTACATTAGCTAGAAATAACAATACTATACAATCCATATTACATTGGCTAGAAATAACAATACTGTACAATCTATTTCACATGTGCTAGAGGTAACAATATTATACAATCCATATTACATTGGCTAGAAATAACAATACTATACAATTCATATTACATGGGCTAGAAATAACAATACTGTACAATCCATATAACATGGGTTGGAGATAACAATACTGTACAATCCACTTCACACGTGCTGGAGATAACATTACTGTACAATCCATTTCACACGTGCCAGAGATAACAATACTATACAATCCATATTACATTGGCTATAAATAACAATACTATACAATTCATATTACATGGGCTAGAAATAACAATACTGTACAATCCATTTCACATGTGCTAGAGATAACAATACTGTACAATCCATTTCACATGTGCTAGAGATAACAATACTGTACAATCCATATAACATGGGTTGGAGATAACAATACTGTACAATCCATTTCACACGTGCTAGAGATAACAATACTGTACAATAAATTTCACACGTGCTAGAGATAACAATACTGTACAATCCATATAACATGGGTTGGAAATAACAATACTGTACAATCCATTTCACACGTGCTAGAGATAACAATACTGTACAATCCATATAACATGGGTTGGAGATAACAATACTGTACAATCCATATAACATGGGTTGGAGATAACAATACTGTACAATCCATTTCTCACGTGCTAGAGATAACAATACTATACTATTCATATTACATGGGCTAGAAATAACAATACTGTACAATCCATTTCACATGTGCTAGAGATAAAAATACTGTACAATCCATTTCACATGTGCTAGAGATAACAATGCTGTACAATCCATTTCACACGTGCTAGAGATAACAATACTGTACAATCCATTTCACACGTGCTAGAGATAACAATACTGTACAATACATTTCACACGTGCTAGGGATAACAATACTGTACAATCCATATAATATGGGTTGGAGATAACAATACTGTACAATCCATTTCACACGTGCTAGAGATAACAATACTGTACAATAAATTTCACACGTGCTAGAGATAACAATACTGTACAATCCATATAACATGGGTTGGAGATAACAATACTGTACAATCCACTTCACACGTGCTGGAGATAACATTACTGTACAATCCATATAACATGGGTTGGAGATAACAATACTGCACAATCCAATTCACACGTGCTAGAGATAACAATACTGTACAATCCATATAACATGGGTTGGAGATAACAATACTATACAATCCATATTATATTGGCTAGAAATAACAATACTATACAATTCATATTACATTGGCTAGAAATAACAATACTATACAATTCATATCACATGTGCTAGAGATAACAATACTGTACAATTCATTTCACATGGGCTAGAAATAACAATACTGTACAATTCATTTCACACGTGCTAGAGATAACAATACTGTACAATCCATTTCACATTTGCTAGAGATAACAATACTATACAATCCATATTACATTGGCTAGAAATATCAATACTGTACAAGCCATTTCACATGTGCTACAGATAACAATGCTATACAATCCATATTACATTGGCTAGAAATAACAATGCTATACAATTCATATTACATGGGCTAGAAATATCAATACTGTACAATCCATTTAACATGTGCTAGAAATAACAATACTATACAATTCATATTACATGGGCTAGAAATATCAATACTGTACAATCCATTTAACATGTGCTAGAGATAACAATACTGCACAATCCATTTTCATGTGCTAGAGATAACAACACTGTACAATCCATATAACACGGGTTGGAGATAATAATACTATACAATCCATTTCACATGGGCTAGAAATAACAATATTGTACAATAAATATCACATGGCTTGGACATAACAATACTATACAATCCATATTACATTGGCTAGAAAGAACAATACTGTACAATCCATTTAACATGTGCTAGAGATAACAATACTGTACAATCCATTTCACATGTGCTAGAGATAACAATACTGTACAATCCATTTCACATGTGCTAGAGATAACAATGCTGTACAATCCATATAACATGGGTTGGAGATAACAATACTGTACAAAAACCAAGACAGTCTAATTAAATAATGTAGCTAACCAAGAAAATCAATAACAAAAAATAACTGTTGTTGGGTTTTCATGAAATATTACACTTCAGCTAACAGTAACACTATTAGCTCGTGTTATCGTATAGACGTTACGTGGGAGACATTGACAAGAAACTGGGAACATATACGGAACCATTCTACTATTTATTAAATATTAGTTGGTATCACTATCAGTGACCACTAATAGTAATTAATATCAATAAATGGATTACTCATATAAAATGTGGAATAAATAGCATCATAACAATCTCAGTCTGAGACTCAAGTGGAAGGAACATGATTCTCTAGTACTGACTGAACACGTTAAATACATTTCTTTCCATGCATTGGCGTAGGAAGAGGGGGCAGTCGCCGCCAGGCGCAGGTGTGAAGGGGCGCAAAATTTCCTATAACATATAATGCCTATTAATTAATAATTATGTCCTTCCCTAGGATATAGCGCAACTGCCCCACGTTAAGTAAATACGACACAGTGTTACGTATTACGCTTGCAGTTTTAACCTTTAAAAGTCACCCACTGAAATACAGTGAGACCGAAATGACGTACAGAAGTAAATTACTGTTACGACAGCGGAAGTCACGTGACGCTTGTAACATGTCATGAGATTCTAGAAAGATCATGTCCATTCGTGAAGCCTCGAGTGTTCTCCAGATGTCCTCTATTTTATATATATATAAGCCGGCAAATGAAGTGACGCCATAAGAGAATTACAGACAGGGAGAGATAGAGACGGACAATTGTGTCAAGGGCGGTATTAAGTAAAGTGCGTCAATCGTGCATTGTGAATTATAGCGTATGTTGAAGTGAAAGTAACTGTGGAAATTAAGTGTATTGCAAAGTTGTATTGAGAAAGAATAAACTAGTTTTATTTAAGAAAGGACTTGTATCGCTGAAGTTTCTCGGAAAGAATTTATACGGAAAATTAACAAACGAACACAGAGACGTAACAAATTGGTGTCAGAAGTGGGATTAAAAAAAAGAAGATGGAAACGTGAAGCGGCAAATCAAACTACAGCTTAGAAGATTTGATGGCAGCAATACAAGAACAGCAAAAGAAACAAGAAGAACGAGAACGTAAACAAGAAAAGAAACAAGAAGAACGAGAAAAGAAACAAGAAGAACGAGAAAAGAAACAAGAAGAGAGATTACAGCAGTTGTTGGAAGAAAAAGAAAAGAAACAGGCAGAACGAGAAAAGAAACAAGAAGAGAGACTACAGCAGTTGATAGAAAGCCAGAGTACACAAATGGAAAACATTAGTAAATTTCAAAGCGAATTAAATGCATTAAAGGATGATTTATTGTGTTTTACACAAGAAGGATACATTAACCATCGACTTAATCAGCCCCAGACAATGGCAAGCCCCTTCCAGATCCTGCAGCTAAACCATAATGCAGACATCTTCAGTCCTCTTAGAAGTCACATTCCAGATATGAATGTCAGCAATAGGGGGATCTAGTACGAAGGAAGCCACAGGAATTCGATGGGAAGGCACTATGGAAAGCATGTAGAGCACAGTTTGAGTTACTGGCAGAGATGAATGGATGGACAGAGGAGCAGAAAGCTGTATATCTGGCAAAGAGCTTGAAGGGACAACCACTGGAAATACTAGGACAGTTGTCAGCAGACGACAGGCACAACTATAGAGCACTGGTAGATGCTCTAGAACTCAGATATGGAACCCAAAATCAGTCGGAAGTTTACAGGGCTAGGTTTAGGGCGAGAGTC
>NW_013676978.1:0-2764 GCF_000517525.1 Limulus polyphemus | reverse complement strand
ATACAAGATATGAAGGGAAGCAATAGGGATGATCTAGTATGAAGGAAGCCACAGGAATTCGATGGGAAGGCACCATGGAAAGCATATAGAGCATAATTTGAGCTCCTGGCAGAAATGAGTGGATGGACAGAGGAGCAGAAAGCAGTATACCTGGCAATGAGCTTGAAGGGACAACCACTGGAAATACTTGGACAGTTGTCAGCAGACGACAGGCACAACTATAAAGCACTGGTAGCTGCTCTAGAAATCAGGTATGGAACTAAAAATCAGTCTGAAGTCTACAGTGCTAGGTTTAGGACGAGAGTCTGTGCTAAAGGGGAGAGCCTGCAAGAGCTGGTACAGGATTTGGAAAGTATGGCACACAAGGCCTATCCTAACTGCACCACCCGATCTCCTCAAGTTGTTGCTGAGGGATCAGTTTGTAGATGTCTTGGACAGTCCACAACTAATGATACAAGTAAAGCAAGCACACCCCTCTACTATACAAGATGCAATGGCCAGAGCTCTTGAATTTGAATGCTACGTTAAGTCCAGCACAGAGGTACCAAGGTTGGTACAGTCATCAGGATTCAAGGCCAGAAAAGGTCAGCTTTCAGAGAGGTTTGAGAATCCACAGAGGTCTAAACTTTCACGAAATTTCTAAACTTCACACAGTCGTTACGTCATGTAACAAAACTTCCTCTAAGGAAAAAAGCAGTAAAATAATAAGAATATAGCCCACAACACTATTTTTCTCAGGATGCGTAAACTCCATGCCCCTGTTGGTCATTCCTCTTTTGAAGTAAAGGATATTGTAACTCTAAACTATTACCTGACCTGCTAGTGATAAAAATAAATTTTTACATCTACATAGTATGTTCAACCTTAAATAAATCTTTTCCATGACAAAATAAGCTTGGCACTATAGGTGATTGACCCATAGCATTAAGCAGAAGAGCTTAATTTAGTTATTTCCCTGACTTTCGTTCTGTAGTTAAAACTAAATACACCTACATGCATGTAAATTTTTAAAAACTATTATATTAAATATAGGAAACACAAACTATTTTCTGATAACAATCCAGGTGTTCCGTAAAAATTGATTTACAGTAGGTAGTAAAGTTCCAAACTAATTTTTAAATAATTTACAAATATGCTGCTTTTAAATGTTAATAAATACATTATATTTATTTATCTTCATTTTTCTTTGATTCTATTTTTTTCCATATACAACTTATGCTCTCACATAGAAAACAATCAATTAAATCATACTTCTTTCTCTTTACACAAAACTCTATAAACTACTCTTCATTTTACTTTACGCGAATCTTGTCATACTTCTCTTCATTTTTTCTATAATAATAAAAGGGCATGTCTCTGTCTGTGTGAACGTCATAGCTCCAAGAAGAAAGAAATTAGAAACTTGAAATTTTGCGCCCATACTAAGTGGCACAGCGGTATGTCTACGGACTTACAGCACTAGAATTCGGGTTTCGATACCCGTGGTGAGCAGAGCACAGACAGCTCATTGTGTAGCTTTGTGCTTAATTACAAACAAACAAACCATACTAAGTGGACCCCGAAGGTGTGCACCTGGGTATTATTACTTATCTACGTGCGTGCGAGCCCCCTAGTATACCCTGTAGTATATCAGTTAGAGGAACAACTTCTAATATATAGAGAAGCCAGTGCGTTTTGGTAACAATGGGTTCCGACAATGGCTTTTATGCTATGTTCCTTAGCAACAAAAGTATAGCCTAATATTTTTGTTAGTCTATGTACTGAAAGTATAAAATGAAATGTATAAACAACAAAACTGGAAAAAATATTTGTTGATTTCTTAATTTAGAGTTTCCGTTATATTTATTATTAAAAACATTGGTGATATAACAGAAAATAATTTAATTCAAAAACGATTTAAGTTTAAAATTGGATCAACATTCTTACTTTCATGATAAATTTCATGCACTTGTTAAAATATATCACTCTCATAACCCGTGCGAAGCCTGGTACTTTCGCTCATATAACATAAATCGTGTAATCTTCTGGTTTATGTTATTTAACTGTTCAATATCTCAAACAACAACTTGAAATTGTAACGAAAAAGAGAGTTTTGAAAAACAAATTTAAAAAAAATGAATTGCATTTGCAGTCATGAGCCTTAGAATTTCCTATAATCTAAATGCCAAAGAAAATAATCTAGTTTTCAATTTTTGAACATCATGGACCCACATCTAGTGGGAGTGTAAGGCTGACACAAACAGAATTCACATATCCAACAGAAGTCTTATATTTCAACATATAAATAAATAGGAATTTCTAGATTCTTGTTACCATGGAAACACTTCTTGTTTCCAAGGGGGGAAAGTGTATGGACGTAAGTAATGATGAAAGCTCATGAAAACGACAAAAAAAAAAGAAACTCCTAAAACTTCCTTGAATAACCTATACAGTTGAAGAAAGATATAGGCTAACTTTCTATTTTATCGCTGTTCATCTTTACTATTTATATTCCTTTGTTTATATTCTTAGTGTCGCCGTTCAATATCAAATTTCAAATAAATAACCTTTGCAGATCATTTATACAGATTTTGTATAGTGCACGAAATAATAACTGCCTTAAATAAACCAGCAGAAATACCCGCCCTCCGGGCAGGTATAACTGCTATTTCCTGCGGAAGGCTATTAGGCCTTCGGCCTTTTCTGGAATTGTCAGACAGTTCTTCAACAATGCACTCATACTTGACATTCAGTAATGTTCACCATCCATGAGAAAAAGGATTTT
>NW_013676977.1:12603-14522 GCF_000517525.1 Limulus polyphemus | reverse complement strand
AGCTAACTTAATACACAAGTTCTTATATTCTTACTTATAATGATTAGATGAATATAGCTAACTTAATACATAGTTCTTATATTCTTACTTATAATGATTAGATGAATATAGCTAACTTAATACATAGTTCTTATATTCTTACTTATAATGATTAGATGAATATAGCTAACTTAATACATAGTTCTTATATTCTTACTTATAATGATTAGATGAATATAGCTAACTTAATACATAGTTCTTATATTCTTACTTATAATGACTAGATGAATACAGCTAACTTAATACATAGCTCTTATATTCTTACTTATAATGATTAGATGAATATAGCTAACTTAATACATAGTTCTTACATACTTAGTTATAACAATTAGATGAATATAGCTAACTTAATACACAGTTCTTATATTCTTACTTATAATGATTAGATGAATATAGCTAACTTAATACATAGTTCTTACATACTTAGTTATAATGATTAGATGAATATAGCTAACTTAATACATAGTTCTTACATACTTAGTTATAATGATTAGATGAATATAGCTAACTTAATACATAGTTCTTATATTCTTACTTATAATGATTAGAGTCATCAGTTAAGTAATTTGTTTGTAGTGATATTTTTGGGTCAAGAAATTTATAAAATTAATTTAATTATAAGTAATATTATTATAGCATTCTTACTGTTACCTTGAAAATCAACTACATAGTACATATAAAACATTACTATTACAACTTACCTATTCACTAGTTGGATTTCCAAGAACAATACCAAAATAAGGCAACAAAAAGCCAACTTCCAAGCCATCATTTTGTGGCTCTGGAAAACTAGCCTTATTAAATAATAACTGTTGCTGAGACTGTTGTAGAACCGCCTGTATTCCACGCAGCTCCTCACCAGACATAAGATGCTCCATAGATATCAAGACTTTTATAAGCTGCCAGAAATAAGATGGGTGGGGGTAATCTTCAGGCACAGTTTCCTGAATCCCTGACCTGGGAGGAAGCAGATATCAAAGTTTCAGACAAATTATCTTCATGTCTTTGCCATCCTCCACTGATATATCCTAAACAGCACAATGCAAGCTTCTTTATGCTACTGGGAGTTAAACTACACAAGAAAATATAACACAGAATAGAAATTACAAAATTTTTTAGATCTTCTAAAGCATTTCTCTTGTAATATCTTTTAAAAACCAAAATGTTACTTCACAATATTTATAAAATATGTTCTGGATCTCTGGACAGCCTAAAGATCATATGAAAACCTGGTGATAAGCTAAGCCTTTCATATTAAAATATTAATAAAATGATAATTAACAAATATGTATAGCAGTTAAAATGTGTGAAAATTAGTTTATAAAAACTTCTTTATGGTGTTTTGAAATGTTTTTTACTCACACAATAATCCTGAAAGATTGGGATTCGTACTTATTTTTCAGATATAATTACTAATTTATAATTTGGAATACAATTTAATTTTCTAGCTTACAAAGAATAAAAAATTTTATTACTTATATGAAAACACACTTCTAAAAGTCATTTCTTCTTATAAGTTTTACTGTATATGCAAAATAAGAAATAATAATTACATAATTTCTGACTGCAAAACTAAATATGGTTGCAGCTTATGGTTATATTATAGTAATCACATCACCCCTTATTTACTGTTTGATGATTTATAATATTTTATAAACTTTAATACTTTTGATATTAATAATATAACTAATTC
The DNA here is from genome assembly GCF_000517525.1 of Limulus polyphemus. NCBI lineage: Eukaryota > Metazoa > Arthropoda > Merostomata > Xiphosura > Limulidae > Limulus > Limulus polyphemus. The sequence continues at coordinate 12,790 of NW_013676977.1, read as the reverse complement.
TCCTTAACCAGATCAAACACAGAACTTTTTTATATTAAACTTAAAATATGTTCAGGAAAATTTCTCTGTGATATATTCTATCTGCCTAGATTAAATATGCCTAGTACAAATTTTATTTACATTTTAGAAAATTCATTAACCATTTCAAATGTTTTAAATTGTATACATCCTACATAAGATTATTCTA
>NW_013676977.1:5321-12303 GCF_000517525.1 Limulus polyphemus | reverse complement strand
TATTCTAAAATCCTTTTTTGTGAAACTGCTTTGATAATGTAATATATTTGCATACACGTCTATCTTTCTAATCTTCCATCCGAGAACTGCGTGTTAAATTTCTAGTCATTGCATAATGACTGCAAAAATATATTTGCACTGGGAGCAATATTTCTTTGGTTTTCAATTTATACTAGCACTTTCGCTAACTGTTGCATCATCCTACTAAAAATACAATTTATACAATAAAAATACAACGAACTCATTAACGTTACTGCCACCGGTTTCATACAGTAAGGATTTACCTTGTCGTGTGCAAAAAGGTATTCATTCGCAGGTTGACTACAAAATCTACTACACTTAAATAACTGTGAAAACCTTTTGTTTCAAAGTACTGTTAATTCTACAACTTGAATCTCCCGCGAATTCTCTCCCGTGCAGTCTGCAGTGGTAGAGTTGTAAATAAGTAATAAATCACAGACATACATATGATACAGGACTACTCTTTGTTGCTTAGTTTATTACTAATACTAGTATTAATAAGACTAACAGTAACAGAGTTAAAAAAATAACTATTATGCCTAGCTGTAGTTCATAGGACAGATTTAACACACGCCTAATTACATATCATAGTTTACATTCGCTGAATAAAGAAGTTAACAGTATACATCGAAATAATTTGTATAAATTGCATAATATTTTAACTTTTTTAATTACATTTAGACTCTTTAGTCTTTGAGCCAATAAAGGTATGAGTAGAGCATCAGCCGTTAATAAAAATAAAAGGAATTAAAATATTTTAGGTTGGTTGGAGTGAAAACGGGCAGCATCTCTTTACTGTGAAATTCGAGAAAAATATGCGTGGAAAGTTTAGAAACTAACTGCTACTTATTCTACACATGAAGGGTTTCCCTTTCCCACCGTAAATTTGTTTTCGATCTACAACCAGTGGTCGGCAACCTATGACCAGCGGGTCACAACGAGACCCGCCAAAAGATAAGTTTCACCATTGCAACAATCATTTCTCAGTTCAAATTTCTCGGCTATATGAGAATAACAAAGATATCAAAAGAAAGAGTCACGGCTACTGAGAACTTTAAGATCAATTTTAGGGGTAAACGTTCAAGCTGGTCGAACTATTAATTTTGTTTGTTATATGTAAATAGACATACATATTCAAATACATGTACTGGTATTAAGAAATATTTGACTATCATTGACCCAACACAATGCTAAATTTTTCAAAAAAAAATAAATATAATTGATCCGCGATCACGAAAGGTTGCCGATCACTGATCTACACTTACACGTTGCTGCCATCTGTGGCGAAGATAAATAGTGTTAATATTAACTTAATAGTAATAATAAACTGCTTGTTGAAACCATATAATAAATAGGTCTTATCTTTAACTTTTTACCAAAGAAATTTTATAGTATAGTCACATACTTTGATAATAAGTTCCTTTATCTTTTCCGTTTTGTTGAGGAAATGTTTCAGACCTTGGATGAGAATATTTTCCTTTATTCTTAATTCCTTCTCTCTCCAAGCTAGAGAGATAACGCGGAAGTCATTAGATGAAACTGAACAATTTCAAAACGTACGTGCATGTTGGGTTTGTTGAAGATGGTGTTTTTGTAATTAGCGCTTTGTTCTGACAGTTAAGCATATCAAACATGGAGCTATAGGCTTTCTTTGCTCAACAGTTAAACAAAAAGTTACACAATGAACTATCTGTGCTTTTCTAACCGCGAGTATCGAAGCACGAATTTTAGCGTTATTAGTCCTCAGACTTGCCGCGGTCAGGAGTTCTTTTAGATTTTCAGTAATAAATAAATAAAAATGACGCAAAGTTCAGTTCATTAAATCATATAAAAACGTTTTACTTCTACCAGAACTTCGTTTTAATTTAACTGCCGTTTTTTGATAGTGATAGACTTAAGTTCACAGAAAATGTTAACACAACAGTTATTCTTACTTGCCAATTTGTCGAGCTCCAAACAAAGTATGGCGCATCTCTTATTACTGTGTAGAGAACAAACTCTAACAGGCTCAATGTAACATAAGATATTAGGCTTACGATATTTGAATGTTATATCTGTTGTACAAAATATGTGAAAATGTTTTCTACATAAGGTAACCACTGCTGAAATCATGTCCCCTATGCCAGGAAGAGATGACAGTCAAGGTGGAATTGGTGATACCAAGATCTATACAGAAGTATCTATAATGGTGACTGTTCTACTGAGGGCTGTCATAAAGTTCATAGCAGATGATGCTGTTGTGTCGAACTCTAAAGGCTATCCCAGCCTTTTGGTTAGCACGTGACATGAAGTTAAAGGCAATGAGAGTGAACTCTTCAGGGTATGATCACCGTTGCTCCTGGGCCACCCGTCTTGGCATTGTTTTTTTTTAATGTATTATTGTTTGTGAGCTATATGTTAGCTACTCATTGGTCAGAACTCCAGTTTCAAGCCCTGCACCCTAACAAGACGGGGGTATAATAGTGGGGTGAGCCTACTAAAATGTGGCTGCTATTGAACTGACCCACAGCTACCTTCATCATTAGATAGTTATTGTGATGGAAGAGAATCCTGGACCAATGCTGCCGATTTCATGGCTGATACTGATACGTTAGAAGGCTTTAAAGCTTTTCAGATCACATTCTCCATAGCTTTGGGTATAGAAGGTGAGTACAATATTCTATTTGCTCATTATTACTGAGAAAATGCTCAAAACAAACATCAAAGTATCATGTTAGGTGAGCCATAACTGCCCTAACTACCAGAATGTGCATCATGAAACATGAAAGCTGACAATCACATTGGATCATAATCAATACTAGTCTGTCTCAAGGATCACAACTCTCGCCAGTACTCTTCAACATCTCCATCAGAATCCAACTCTCTCTGATAGTCTGTCCAGATACCTCATGCTAACTGAAATCAAAAATAAGATGTAGCCATCTCTTATCAGGTTAAATATCTGGTGCAATGACATAGGAATGGTTATCAGTCTTGCCGAGATAAGCTATGCTCTGGACATTCAACTACAAACATGTTGATGAGGGCAAACCATCACCATCCTTTTTGGATACTGATATCTCTTTGAAAGGAACACTGAAGTACCGGGAGACAACTTTTACAAACAACTAAACCTCACTAGTCACATTAGCACTATGATAACCACAGCTACCAAAATTATAATTTCACTGAAATTTGCAGCGGAAAATAAAACTGAAGAATGTCACTTGCTTTTTTCTGCCAAAGTCTCGTCCACTTTATTCTGCACTCTGTAGTACCAATGATTAGTATGACTATTATGCAGCTAGATTTTATTGAAGATAGAACCAGCCCTTTATGACTGGTCATGGGATATACTTTAACCACACTTTTCAAAGACATATGGCACTTTACAAGCCTCAGCAGTATTGCAGAGCACCAACATTGTTTACAAACAAAAACCTTTACTAGGACCTTGCAGTGTTAAAATCATTGAGTCACTGCCCTTTTAATTGGGTCATTCCAGCTTCACAAAGATACCAACTAGGTAAAGGACCTCAGGAAATAGTAATGGGTTGATAGGTACCATACAACCACCATTGAGATATTTGGTAACCAGCAGATCCTAGGTTTCCTCATGTGGAACAAACATCTGATGCTGCTGATATCTATGAAAATAAGGCTAGACAGATAGTGTATAAAAATGGGCAGAGGGTAAAGCAGGAAAAGTCTTTCATCACCTAAAAGAAGGGTTTTTCTGATGATGAAAGGGTAGAATATTTTCTAAACACGTAAAAGTGTCCAACTTAATAACTTATTGTGCACCTTTTGACGTTTATTCATGCTGCATTCTTATTTCAACTTCATTACCATAACCTGTCTCTTTAATTTCACGCACTACATCTGTTCTTCTGAATATTAGATCCCGAACCTCTTTTTACTGTGGATATCGAGTGTCTATGGTCTAGGCTTATAATTGAATTATCACATGCTTAAAAAAAATTCTATTTAACTAAATTTGTTCCTTTATGTGCATCCTAGCAGAGTCCTGTGGTCATGGTGTAGAAATGAAGATAGGGTTGATTGTAAAAGCTAGTTATTCATAGGCACATTGTTGTATAAATAAACAAATAAAAGGTATAACAAGTAAACCAAGGAGAGAATTTATCTGTAAATATAGTATTTCATGTTGTACAAATAACAAATACGACGGAGTGTAGTATGTAAACCAAGGAATCTAGCTGCAAATAGATTATTTCATGTTGTACAAATCACACAGATTAATTAAATAAAATTAACATAGATAATTCTAACGTTTTCTTATATTATTAACAGTGTTAGCTTTATCCAGGCCCGTAGATGGGAGAAGGGGGGCAAGGGGGACCGTGCGAATGAAACCTGGTTATGCCGTAAAGCCCGCAAAACACCTTTAGGCTGTATCTTCATTTAATCTTAAAAAACACAGTTTTCGACTTTTCTTCGCATATAGTCGCCTGATACATTAAGAATGATTGAAATACTAATTTGAGTAATAATTAATATATACACATTACTTTATATATATTTGTTGTTACTTTATTAACATTTTTATTCTTACACTCTGAGCTAAAAGCGGCTGCTACTATGATTTTGTCTTGTTTATGAGCTCGTTGGTGTCCTAATTTAAGATATTGTTTTTAATACGTTCTTTAAAATGTTAACAAAGAGAGAGTTTATTTGTTTGTAGTTAAGCACAAAGCTACACAAAGGACTATCTGTGCTCTGGCCACCACAGGTATCGAAACTCGACTTCTAGCGCTGTAAGTCCGTAGACGTACCGCTGCGCCACGGGAGGGGGGCAAAAAGAGAGAGAAAGGGTCCCGGCGAGGATGTTTGCTCCGGGACCCATGCTGACTCTCGTCGCTCCTGGCTTTATCATAAGGTGTTTCACGTTTCAAGAAGTGTTTTAATGCAATTAATTTTAATCGTATTAATATTGTTAGCTTCATTTAAATGTTTTTCTGAGAAATGCTTAAATAAATGCTTTAATTTGAAACTTTTCTAATCTTTCTGAGAAGGTTCTTTAGTTGGTTTTTGTGAGAAATGTTAATACAAATGAAACATTACAAGCTTGAGCAGTGCTTCTGACTTATTTAAAATATTAGAAAGTAGCGAACAATGTTGTCTATCCGAGTTCGAATACCATGAAGAACGACCTCTACTGGACTTGTATATTCTGTGATATATGTTATAAGTAATTTTACTCGTTTAACAGGTGTGCATTGTAAACGTCATTCTGTTGAATTCACACATCATCTGTAATATGAGATCACACCCCTTGTTTTCCTGAAGAAGAATAGTCAACTATTTGAAAGCACTCGAGTTTTGGGTCTTATTTTAAGTCTATTACACGTTATATGTGATCCTTTGTGCTAACTCTTTCATCAAAAAAGATCCCACATAAGTAATTGACAGTGAAGTAGGTTTTATGAGCACAGAAGTCTGTGTTACTTTAGTAACAGTGGAAGTGATTACCAAGATTCTTCACTTTACTGTAGCCACGAAGTAAGTTAACAGAAAACAATTTCTTACGTTGAAGAAAAATAAATGCAACTGCCAAAAGTTTAATTAACAAAAATTGGTGTACAAAGTTGATAAACACGTGACTATCAGTTTTGTAGAGGAACACAATACATACATTTCTCCCAAGATCCACATTACGCAGAAATGTATTTTTACAAAAACTGGAAAGTACATTTTCGTCCACATTTCCTACACTGTAAAAAACCTGACAAAACATATATATTAAAGAAATATACAGACCCATTATAGTTCAGTTTGGAATACAAAACTTTTATATAAAACAAAAGAAACGACTTGCATCACGATCCTTCGAAAACTGGAGAAATGTTGACAATGTGAAGAATTTTGAATTAAATAAATTAAAAGAAATATAAGCAGTAAACACAGCATATTCCTTTTGAAATCGGATTGATGAACAGTGTAGAAAATTCGAGCTCAATCCAATTTTTCTATTTCATGTAATATTTTGCATCAGGAATAATTTTTCATCATCTTTTCTGTAGACTGTAGAGAATATTAAGCAAACCGTAAATGTATTCTTTACATTTATTTATACAAGGCACATTTTCATTTTTTAGTTTTCCATTTTATATAAAACGACACAAAATGTTATTTCCACACATATTCTGGCGATATTACATATAACATTTTAATTTATTATTCAACCCATTGCGTCAATAATTCAAGCAATACGTGCATTTTTATTATCTTAAGATAACAAAAGAACCTACATTAACTTGAAGTGAGTTTAGAGAATTAACTTACTTCAGAAAAGGGATTAGTGACGATATGTATATCAGAAGGATTTAATTCCACGTCGAAAAGCTTTTTTTGAAGAACTCTTACACATTGACTTCGGTTACTGTATAAGCATTTCGATTAACTATATATGCAGTTTATATTAAGCACATTTTCACAAATAAACAGTTAGCACATCATGCAGTAAAACAACGTCAGGTGAAACAGACATGCGCAAATTTTACATCCTTAAGAGGCAAGTATCTCACAGTTGGCCATTATAAATGTATTACAACATAACTTTAAGACGAAAAATTTATTAAAGGCTGGCCGGTATAAATTATTGGATAACTATTAAAACATAACTTTAAGACGAAAAAAATTATTAAAGGCTGGCCGGTATAAAGTATTGGATAACTATTAAAACATAACTTTAAGACGAAAAATTTATTAGAGGCTGGCTGGTATTAAGTATTGGATAAATATTAAAAAAACATAACCTTAAAATGAAAGCTTTATTAAAGACTGGCCGGTATAAAGCATTAGATAAATATTGCAACATAACCTCAAGATGAAAGTTTTATTAATGACTGGCCGACATAAAGCATTAGATAAATATTGCAACATAACCTCAAGATGAAAGTTTTATTAATGACTGGCCGACATAAAGCATTAGATAAATATTGCAACATAACCTCAAGAT
>NW_013676977.1:0-4560 GCF_000517525.1 Limulus polyphemus | reverse complement strand
ATAACTAAAAGATGAAAGTTTTATTAAAGACTAGCCGGTATAAAGTATTGGATAAATACTACAACATAACTAAAAGATGAAAGTTTTATTAAAGACTAGCCGGTATAAAGTATTGGATAAATATTACAACATAACCTCAAGATGAAAGTTTTATTAAAGACTAGCCGGTATAAAGTATTGGATAAATATTACAACATAACTTTAAGGTGAAAGTTTTATTAAAGACTGGCCGGTATAAAGTATTGGATAAATATTACAACATACCCTCAAGATGAAAGTTTTATGAATGACTGGCCGATATAAAGTATTGGATAAATATTACAACATAACCACAAGATGAAAGTTTTATTAAAGACTAGCCGGTATAAAGTATTAGATAAATATTACAACATAACCTCAAGATGAAAGTTTAATTAAAGACTGGCCGGTATAAAGCATTAGATAAATATTGCAACATAACCTCAAGATGAAAGTTTTATTAAAGACTGGCCGATATAAAGCCTTAGATAAATATTGCAACATAACCTCATGATGAAAGTTTTATTAATGACTGGCCGATATAAAGTATTGGATAGATATTACAACATAACCACAAGATGAAAGTTTTGTTAATAACTGGCCGATATAAAGTATTGGATAAATATTACAACATAACCTCAAGATGAAAGTTTTATTAAAGACTGGCCGATATAAAGCATTAGATAAATATTGCAACATAACCTCAAGATGAAAGTTTTATTAAAGACTGGCCGACATAAAGCATTAGATAAATATTACAACATAACCTCAAGATGAAAGTTTTATTAATGATTGGCCGTTTTGTTAATATTCCATCGTAGGTAACGATAAATAAGCTCTTCCTTTCTAAGAAGTTGTTCTTTTTCGTGAGTAGCTGGCATCCCTATGTCTAAAACTTGAGTCAGAATCATAACCACACATCATACTTCCATTACTTATCGAAGCCTGATTTCCTTCTCCATTATTTAGTCAACAGAATCCCTGCCGTTTCTTCTTTTTCTTTTTCTTGGATGCTCTCCGGTTGTTGTCGTCTGAACTTCACGGATCTGAATCTTGTAATTGAACATGGTCGTCTTTGTAAAACCATAAAAATCATTAATTTTCATGTTTAGAAATTTTTCAGCAGCATCTTCTTTCTGCATAGAAGAATTATTCTTCTGTGCGATTTTCTAATTCATCAAGTTCATCTTCATTATATGCAAACAAATCATTTACTTCCTTGTCTTGAACTTATTCACTATCATCTTCTCTCCGTGTAGACGAATTATTAATTTTTGTGTTTTGTAGTTGATCATCATCACCTTGATGATGGGTAAACAAACCATTTATTTCCATGTTTGGAACTTATTCACCATCATATTCTCTCTGTATAGATACACAATTTCTCTCTGTGTTTTGTAGTTTATCTTCTTGTCCCTGTCTTTGTGTAGACGAATTATTCTCCTCTGGCTTCTCTAGCTCTTTACTGACATCTTGGCTATGTGTAGACAAGCCATTCATTGCCTTGTTTACTATAAGGTTTTCTCTATGTAGACGAATTATCCGTCGGTGTGTTTTGTGGTTGATCACGACCACCCTGTCTCGGCTTGAAATAATTAAATCTCTCTGCGTTGTGTTGTTCCGAATGTAAATTGTCCATGTTATTATCTGGCTCAGAAGCTTTGTGTTCAGCATGAAATATTCTCGGATCACTAAAATCTGTGTGATAAACATTACCACATTCCCTAGCATGGTAGCTGTTGGACACATTTGGCTTCTGAGAATTCACCGAGTTGGATGCAATGCGTTTGTTTTGCTCAGTAAGTATTTGAGAATTGCTATTATCCTGTTCGCCAGAGGGCGAGTTATTACTTGTTTCAGATCTCTTATTTTCTTCTTTCCATTTGCTATAAGTAGCCCTATTGTATACATTAGAAATACTGCTGGAGGTAAAATTAATAGGCTGACTTTGAGATTATTTATCACTTAGCATTTAATTTTGCGACCTAATCTGTGGAAATGGTTTACTCGCCTCAAAGCTGTTGCCAAATTGTTTTTCATTGGCACGAGACAGATGTCCATTATAGTGTTCGTGGGAAGATGTCCCCTGGTGGCTTTCTTCTATTGCTGATCCCTTGTGGTTCAAATCATCAAGCCGTTGATCATAATAATTATTTACTGAGGCACCCCCTGGTGGTTTGTTTGGCCAGGGATGATAAGAGGTGCCTCTCGATACACTAAAAAATTATTACTATTATTTTCTTTTTGTTCGACAGGTGTATTGACATTATTATCTACATGTGTAACACGGCTTTCTTTGACAACGTGCGTCTCACTAGTGGAGTTTTGAGGCTGAATGTTGATCATAAATGATTTCTGTATTTCTCTGCTGGTAACAAGTTGATTGGATAAATCACTGGGGCTTATAACATTTGATTCACTTGTTTGATTAATACTTTCATCTGCCTCATGCTTCGAGTAGTTTTCATTATCCATTCTACCAATTTTTGTTTTGTCCATCTCATCTTTTGCAGAATTCTGGTTATTCTGTGGGCGTTGGTCCATATCATTATTAGAATATCTGTATTCTGTAATTATTTCCTTTTGCGTGAGGACAGGATTAACTAAGGAGCCTTGTTTATTTCCTTGAATAACATCTTCAAGTTTTTGTTGACCGGAATAATTTTCAATATATATTTTCTCATTTTCTTGGCTTATTCTAGTTTTGTCTTCTTGATCTTGTGTAGAAATGTGGTTATTCTGTGGGCGTTGGTCCATTTCATTATTAGAATATCTGTATTCTGTAATTATTTCCTTTTGCGTGAGGACAGGATTAACTAAGGCGCCTTGTTTATTTCCTTGAATAACATCTTCAAGTTTTTGTTGACCGGAATAATTTTCAATATACATTTTCTCATTTTCTTGACTTATTCTAGCTTTGTCTTCCAGATCTTGTGTAGAAATGTGGTTATTCTGTGGGCGTTGGTCCATTTCATTATTAGAATATCTGTATTCTCTAATTATCTCCCTTCGAGTCATGTTAGGGTTAGCTGATGGTTCAGTCCAATGTGTGGCATCGTTTGATGTCATCTGATAACTGTCAATTCTTTGCTGTGAGTGGTCGACGTCAGGTGAATGCTGTTTATATTCACCATAGACCAGTGTAATTCTGTCTTGTGGCTCCAACCGTTGATGAATGTTTTCCGGTTGTTCTGTTACATGAAAAGTGTTTTGAATGCCAGAGTTACGTTGTGGTTTTTCATTTTCTTCAACCTCAAATTTGTCTCTCCAATGGAAGTCTTCGTCCTGTATTATTTGTCTTCTAGTTTTTTCTTTTGGTATAGTAAAGTTACCAGTCCAAGCTGCTTGTGTTCTGCTGTTTTGTACTGGTCGACTAAGGATATCTCCATCCATGTTGGGTATGTAGACGTCGCTGTTGGTTCTGTGATACCTAGAAAACTTAAGCTGTTGATCTGTAGGATCTGACTCATCCCTATATATAATCTTTCTGGGCTGACGTAATGCATCGTACGATCGAGAATCTCTTTGCTCTTGTCTCTCTCTGATGTTCTCTTGCTGACTAACACTACGAAAAATCTCTTCGTCATCAGCTTCACCTCCGTACCTAAGAATGTGAACGTCAGGGTCATGAATAGGGCTTCTAATATAAAGAATTTCTGTTCTTCTCGGTTTATTGCTGTCATCCAGTTGATCAGCCCTGTACCTATCTCCATCTCTCCACTGATGGTTCTTTATGTTTCTGCGAACAACGTAGTAATTTCCTACTTGTTGACCGCCAGTTACGTTTCTTGGCAACTCTGTATATTTTATCCGGTCGTCTGGTGAGACTACTCTTGTTTCTTGATATACCCTCTCTACTCGTTCACGTCTGAAATCCCCTTGGCCGCCTAGCCGGTAAGCTTCCCTGTTTCGGTCTGCTTCGAAACGATTAGAATCTTTTCTGCCATGATTAGGAGAGATGTGGCTGTATTTCCAAACGCGAGCTTCATCTTCGTGCCACACCTCTTTTCTGACATGGTATATGAAAAAAGAAAGTTTTATTATAAGAGCCAACACAAAACATTTATATCTTCACACGCAATATTTTTATGTTTATAGATAGTTGTTCACTTGTCTGGTTTCAACGTGTATTATATATAATAATTTTGTTTATGTTTGTAGATAGTTGTTCACTTGTCTGGTTTCAATGTGTATTAAATATAATCATTTTGTTTATGTTTGTATAAAGTTGTTCACTTGTCTGGTTTCAACGTGTATTAAATATAATAATTTTGTTTATGTTTATAGATAGTTGTTCACTTGTCTGGTTTCAACGTGCATTAAATATAATAATTTGTTTATGTTTGTATAAAGTTGTTCACTTGTCTGGTTTCAACGTGTATTAAATATAATAATTTTGTTTATGTTTATAGATAGTTGTTCACTTGTCTGGTTTCAACGTGTATTAAATATAATAATTTTGTTTATGTTTGTATATAGTTGTTCACTTGTCTGGTTTCAACGTGTATTAAATATAATAATTTTGTTTATGTTTGTATATAG
>NW_013676976.1:11784-14302 GCF_000517525.1 Limulus polyphemus | reverse complement strand
CTACTATATATATATATATATATAACAATGTCTGTTCCCTGGCTACTATTTCGTAATTGGAAGATTCTTTACACTAACCCCAAACATTTCAGAAGCCAAAATCTGAATAATTAAATGCATGAAATTAATCAAAATATTAATTACTTTGTTAGTTGCCTTTTTAATTACAGAAATTAAAAAGAACACAAATGCCTGTTTTCATCAAGTGAATATGAAAATGTATCGTCATCTGTTAGGACTGCTCTGTAAAACACTAACGAAGCAGTTTCATGATGAAGACGCCAGAGGGCATGAAAGGTTATAATATGACTTTCGTAAGCAAGCACGTGCTATATATATATATAAGAGAAGGTATTTTATTTTCAACGCATTGAACTCAAATAATTAGAACCTAAATAAATTTTGCTGCACGCATGAGCGGAACACTCCTCCTACCGAGTAAAAAAAAAACTCTGTTATTTAAGGATACTTGTTGGAATAAACAATTACATAAAGTAATAAGATAAGAAGGATACTGAGCACGTGGTCCACCAATTCAAGCGTATAAAGAACGATTAAATGACGATTTCATAAAATATTGTATTCAATTCTCCCAACTGAGGTACATAATAAAGTTTCTGAAATAGTTTTACAGAAAATCTAAGCTATCCCAGACAACGATAGTCCAAGATATGGAATTAATGCACAAGGATTACTTGATTTCCAGTTTAATCCCAGACAACGATAATCCAAGATATGGAATTAATGCACAAGGATTTACTTGATTTCCAGTTTAATCCCAAACAAAAAACGCTGGTTGCTTTACAATGGCCATTAGCACATCGTGTTACAATGATTCCTGCGGAGGTTTCTACACATTGAAAACGCTGTTTGCTTTACAATGGCCATTAGCACATCGTGTTAGAATGATTCCTTCGGAGGTTTCTACGCATTTAAAATCCAGCAACTCTTGTCTAGGCTATTCCGTCGTGCATGCGTATATTCTGGAACATCTATTAAATAGAAATAAAAATAGCAAAACCCCTAATTACATTTTCAACGTGAACTAATATAAACCAAACTCCACTTTTGTCTCATCTTTAAGCTTTCTTGGATAAATGATACTGTTACATATGTTGTGAGAAGCTGAATGTACAATACTGCATAAGTTCTAAGGCACACATATCTGTAGATACATCTCAACTAACCCAAAGGTTACATAATCCTTGTAGACTAATTCCATATCTTGGATAGCCGATTTCTGAGATTAAACTGTGAGTCAAGTAATTCTTGTCAGTATTTCCAGATCTTGGATTATCGTTGTCTGGGATTAAACTGGAAATCATGTAATCCTTGTGCAGTAATTCCATATCTTGGATTATCGTTGTTTGGGATTAAACTGGAAATCAAGTAATCCTTGTGCAGTAATTCCAGATCTTGGATTATCGTCGTGTTACAATGATTCCTTCGGAGGTTTCTACACATTGTGCGCTAATGGCCATTGTAAAACAACCAGCGCTTTCAATGTGTAGAAACCTCCGAAGGAATCATTGTAACACGATGTGCTAATGACCATTGTAAAGCAACCAGCGCTTTCAATGTGTAGAAACCTCCGAAGGAATCACTGTAACACGATGTGCTAATGGCCATTGTAAAACAACCAGCGCTTTCAATGTGTAGAAAAAAGTTTGCCAGTAACAAATTCTTATTTATTTTCTTGTTGATATGCGAAACGATGTGTTCAGTCTCAATGGTTTTTGGAGTGGGAGGGTTCTCTATCGTTGCTACAACCTACAAATTGCAGGCGTGGTCATTGCTCCAGATTGGTTTGGGATGTGTCTCTCTGAGCGAAATCCTGTACCAAACACTCTGTCGTTCGAGTTTCTTCGCTTGCATGCAAAATAGAAAAGGTTTCTTCTTCAAGAATTTACGTCCTTCGTTTCTAGATCATTTAACAACTTTGCTATACGAATAACTTCCCTCAGAAAAGGCTATCATAAATACTCTCCTACCAAGAGTTTCCCTGATAGAATTGCACTGTCAAATGGTCAGGAATTCACCTTGAACTATTTTTACGAACAGATGCCAAACACAGCTCCTATGGCATTATGTTTCGTACCTGCGACGACATTACACCAGTAATTAAAATACCTTTCACAAAAAGTGCTGAATACCAAATCACGCATTAAGTGTTCATTTCGTGAACTCCGATAATCAGTTCATTTATTTAAAGCTTGGTATTACTTTAACTAATTATCTGACGTTGAGATGATAAACTAACCATAGTTACAACCAGACAATATGCAAAATATGCTTTCATTACATAAAATAATTTGAATATATTTCGACAACCTCCAATCATCATTCAGACAGAAATTTCGTGATTATGACAAACAATATGAATAATGTACAGTATCAGAACAAACGCTGACCGTACTCAGATTAGAACATAAACATTATTATTAATATATACAAAATATAAATAATATTTGGTAGCTTAGAAGGGGCCCGGCATGGCCAGGTGGTTAAGGCACTCGAC
>NW_013676976.1:0-10944 GCF_000517525.1 Limulus polyphemus | reverse complement strand
TTCCTTAGCGCCAATAAACTCCATAACCATTTTTTGGGATATAACAACGTTCCTTAGCGCCAATAAACTCCATAACCATTTTTTGGGATATAACAACGTTGCTTAGCGCCAATAAACTCCATAACCATTTTTTACGATATAACAACGTTGCTTAGCGCCAATAAACTCCATAACCATTTTTTGCGATATAACAACGTTGCTTAGCGCCAATAAACTCCATAACCATTTTTTTTTCTAATCCGCTTACGTAATTCTTATATTCTCTTCTAAATCTTATTATTTTAACTTCTTCACACAGTCTCCTATGTGAACCAGAAAATACACCTTAGGTTCTACACTGAATACTGGTTGGCAAGATATGGAGGATATCGTTGAGCTTGCATATGAATCCTCCTGGGATTATTGCCACAATAAAACTTATACATTCATACTGGTGAACAAATAAGTTATGGCAAAAAAAAAAGTAAGTTATTATCCAAAGAACGTGCTTCTTTACTAATCTATTCCTAAACATTCGCCATAGTAAAAATAATACGACTCCTCTAAGTTCTACAGAGGTGAGTGCGATCGATAACAATGTTTGTTCCCAAATAGGCTTAGCTGAACTGACGCTTTATTGTATGTTGTGAAATTTCCGTTCGAAACTGCAACAAGGGATATAGCTGTCCCTAATTTCGAAATGTTAGACTAGAGGGAAAGTAGCTAGTCCATAGCATTCACGGCTACTTTTATCTGACCGCAGAGTGGGATTTGACTGTCACTTTTATAGCGCATTTATCGCCTCAAAATTATGAGCTTTCTGATTCAAACACCGACCTGACGAAATATGAAATTTACTTGAAACTTGACATTACAACTGGACATTTTCGTAAACTCATATACTATTTTTAGAAATTGATGTGTAAAAATGGTGTGTAAAAACTACACCAAGTTATTTTTCACACCTAAGCCCATATAAAACCCATTGGCTTTTAGTCTCCACCACCAATATAGCTGGGCTGACGAGGGTTGACATTTAAAGGTACTTCTTAACCCTCGAAAAAAATTACCGATTCTTTGTTGTTGTTGCTCGTTATTAAGCACAAAGGGCTATCTGTGCGCTGCCAACCACGAGTATCGAAACCCGGTTTCTGGCGGTATAAGTCCGC
Source organism: Limulus polyphemus (assembly GCF_000517525.1). Lineage (NCBI taxonomy): Eukaryota > Metazoa > Arthropoda > Merostomata > Xiphosura > Limulidae > Limulus > Limulus polyphemus. The sequence continues at coordinate 9,796 of NW_013676976.1, read as the reverse complement.
TGACATACCACTGTGCCACTGAGGGGCTACCGGTTCGTTTTTTAGCCAGTTACAATCAATGAGAGTCCAGATATTGAAACGTATTTAGCAATTTTATATTTGTGCCTGTAAAATACCGAAGAAGTCCCAGCAGTATTTAATGGGCCTATTTACAGTACAGTTTTATAATTCCATTTATTTTTTATGGGGCTTATATGATACAGAAGACTCTGTGATAATCAAAGTGATTATCAACTTGATTATCAACTCATAATCAACTTGATGATAAATATTAATTTGATTTTCTTTTAATCGGAAAAATGTTGAAAATAGTTATCATGTGATGTTGTGCTTTGGAAATGGGTTATTTTATTCCCGAGAGATATTTGTAATTTATCAACTTAAATAGCAACTTGTACTACATGTGGACTAAATTTTTAGAAACTTAAATGTTCAAGCATAACTATTACAAACTTAGAACAGTTGATCAACAGAATGGCAGCCATTCAACAGAAACCACCGCATAAATAGCTAATTATAATGAATAACAGTACTGACAATGGCTTTCATAATGCACCCACTGTTAAAAAAGTGTATAGCGGCCTTTAACCTTGGACCTTCCAGCTGGAAGCCTGGCTAACGATCTCACCTTACCCATCCCTCTATTGAGAGAAAAAAGAAATATAATGGTTTACACTTCTTTTATGCAATGGGTTATTTATGCTGTGCCTATCACGGGTATCGAAACTCAGATTTTAGAGTCATAACCCCCTCATTTTTGTTTTCAAGATAAATAAATTAAAATAATCCAGCTGAAATTAAACCATCAAGTCACGATATACCTAACTTCCATACTAGAGCATTGAAGCAAAAAAATTTCAACTCTACACACATTACGAAACATGATGATGGTACTAGTTTTGAGAAACTTTCTCAAAACCTTAAACTGGCACGTGTACGTTCAGTACCGAACTAACCTGTCAGCTTGAAGACCCTGGAAACTCTTCTACACCTAAAATACCAACATGTTTTCAATATATGGCATTAGATCTTTAAAGAGTGGCCTAGCGGCTAACAAGATGCACTATGGATCTTCGGATTTCCTTACACCACACTCTGTTTTGGTTTTGAATTTCGCGCCAAGCTATCTGCGCTAGTTGTCTATAATTTAGCAGTTTAAAGCTAGAGGGAAGGCAGCTAGTTATCACCACCCACCGCCAACTTTTGCGCTACTCTTTTACCAACGAATAGTGGGATTGACCGTCACATTATAACGCCCCCACGGCTAAATGGGCGAGAATGTTTGGTAGAGCGGGGATTCGAATCCACGACCCACAGATTGCAAGTCGAGCGCCCTAACCACCTGGCCATGTCGGGCTTACCACACTTTGGGACGGTGGGGGGCATTATAAGAGTTAAGGTCAAATTCCATTATTCCCTCACACAAGAGTTGCCGGTTGGTACTGTTGACCAGTTATCGTCACTCTAGTCTGTAAGCTAAAAATTAGGGTCGGTTAGCGCAAATTGCCCTTGAGTAGCTTTAGGCGAACATCCAAACACACACACACACACACACACACACAAAATAAAAATAAACTATAATAACATGAAACTAGAAATAAAAGCATTGATTATATCAATTAATTAAACCGGGGTTAGATTCCCCACGGTGGGAAAAACTCGCAAAACTCAATCAACCAAGCAATAAGTTAATTACTAGGATCTTGCAGGATTTACAGTTGTTCCAAGTTAGCAAATTATTATATAAATGTATTTTGTTTTAAAAATGTCTTGTTATAGTTATATTTGTATGTAAATGTTTTGAAGTATTCCAGCATGGATAAACGTAGGACAAGCTAGGCCTAATTTTGTACTCCAACTGTGATACATGCGAGACAACTTAGGTCTAATTTTTGTATTCCAACTGTAATAAATGTAGGCTTGTTTGTTTTTTATTGATGCTTTTTGCGCTAGCCGTACCTAATTTAACAGTTAGTCAACACCACCCACCGTGAATTATTGAGCTACTCTTTTACGAACCAATAGGGGGATTGACCATTACCTTTTAACGCCCCCACGGCTAAAAGGACGAGCATTTTAGTTGTGAAGGGAATTTGAACCTGCGATCCGCAGATTGCGAATCGAGCGCCATAACTAACAGGCCATGCCATGCCAGGTAATTGTGGGACAAGTTAGGTTAATTTTTATACTCCAACTGCGATAAATGTGGAACAACTTAAGCCTAATTTCTGTAGTTCAACTTGTGTAAATTTAGGACAGGTTAGACCCGCTTTTTTTTTTACTCCAGATTGGATAAATGTGAGGAAACTTAGGCCTAATCTCTGTCCAGAAGTCACACAAAGTTGGAAGAGTTACAGTCAGTTATTGTTGTCACCGATGTATTCAGTGACCATTTTACATTCTATACGGCGTTAAAAAATTACTTTATAGTTAATACCGTTTTTTACAAAATTCTGTTGCATTACAGAAGGAGGGGTCATTTACATATTCCACAATAACTTCCAACATTTTGTTTTAAGTCATTGGATCTAAAACCCGAAACAGTAGACCCCCCCGAAACACGTAAAACGTTTATAGCCGCAATGGTTAACGCGACCAGCCGCGAAACGCTCTTGAAGCAAAAAATAATCCGGAAATGATGTTAACAAAATGGTTTATTCGTGTCACAACATAGTAAAACGTCATTTTCAGCTACCCTGTACATCAACTCGCCGATATTGATGTGCAATTTGGTGTTTGTTTCTTTGGTAACGAAAAGAACGCCAACCAAAAATACAATATTTCACGCGAGACACACATATTGTTATCATAATAAATAAAACTGCGTGCAATATTGATGTGCAATTTGGTGTTTGTTTCTTTGGTAACGAAAAGAACGCCAACTAAAAATACAATATTTCACGCGAGACACACATATTGTTATCATAATAAATAAAACTACGCACGTTATTCATACAATATCACAACAATAAGTTGTTCACAGCACAGACTCGGTAACAGTCTGTCGTATCTAATGAAACATTACAGCTTGAAAATTAAGCCATTAATTTTGTGATATAGTATTGCTACTTGGAATGTTTGTTTGCTGTTGTTAATTGCTATCAGGAATAATGCATAGCTAGAACACGAAGCGAGTATTTCCAACAAAATCGTTATATAAATATATATAGATAATCACTAATCTATAGTCAATTCGGTGTTCTTCACTCGAACTCAGTAATATATTATCAGATACAATTGTATTTCGATTTCATTCTCTGTTAAAATTATTCTAAAAACTCGGATATGGTTTCCAGAAGAGGTTTTTTATTCATTAAATAGGGCTCACAGGTATTCTTTGTAATGAAATGTGAAGACAATCCAACAATGAAACAAAACCTTGTTTTTGAGAGAACGCATCAATAAACTTGGAGTGTTCAATGTCGTTTATTTTTTTCACACAACAGGCTAGTGTACCGAGCTGCTAAACGGAAGGTTTTGTACTCGAGGCGTAATGGCGTTGAGTATTCTTAGTACTTTCAGCTGTGGACATGCTATAAAAGTGACAGTCAATCCCGTTAATTACCTCAAAGAAATGAATATGTCCTACTTGTGATTAGTAGTACAAAATGAAAGGTCAGCTAACCCTAAACCTCATGGAGCTGTTCATGCTGAAAATATCAATAATAATACATGACTTTAAGATACGTAGTTTAATATAAACGTATATCTTAGCCTTTATATCATACTAATAAACATTAGTTTAATATAAATGTATATCTTAGCCTTTATATCATATTTATAAACAGTAGTTTAATATATATGTATATCTTAGCTTTTATATCATACTCATAAACATTAGGTTAATATATATATGTATATCTTAACCTTTATATCATACTAATAAACTTTAGTTTAATATATATATGTATATCTTAACCTTTATATCATACTCATAAACATTAGTTTGATATATATGTATATATTAGCCTTTATATCATACTCATAAACATTAGTTTAATATATATGTATATCTTAGCCTTTATATCATACTCATAAACATTACTTTAATATATATGTATATCTTAATTATACAGATCAGAAATAAAATAACTTAAAGGACAACTTGGAAATTTAAGAAATCTTTACATACGGCAAACTTACCAGAAACAGTTAGTAGCGGAACTAAACACAGAAGAAAAGTAATACCAGTAATGATTGGGTAGCATGCTAACGGTGCTTACGATCGTAATCCTAATAATAAATTATGCAGTTCGCCCAGCTCAGGTTATTTAAGTTAGTCCTAAATCTATATACGACGCTAACAATGCAAAACGTTCAAACTTGTAGAATTGATTCAAACAAGTATTTCAAAGGTTATTTAGAAATTATATAAAATACGATGTAATGAAACTAAGTATAAACATGTTATAAATCATAACTGTCACTCATTTACTCGACAAGTCACGAAATATTGACATTCATGTATTTGAAGTAACATAAATTCAGCAATACAAACTGACGGAAGTCGTACATAAAGGTCATTAAGAAAACAAACAAAAACACAATTGACCTATCCAAAAACTATGGTTATATCAGTAATTTTTCAAGTAACAGTGACAACAGAATTGAAATTTTCAACTGGAACGGCATTTTATGCGAATGTGAGTTGAGTAGCCAGGTCAGAGGTCAGAGGTCCCTAGGGATCAAATAAAGCCGTCCCTCATCAGAGATCTCTAGGGTTAAGATATAGCTGTCCCTAATAAGAGATCCCTATAATGTTAAGGTTTGTTTGTTTGTAATTAAGTTACCCAATGGGCTATCTGTGCTCTGCCCATCTATCGAAACCCGGTTACTAATATTGCAAGTCTGCAGACATACCGCTGTGCCACTGGAGGAGGGGGGGGGGCTAGTGTTCAGGTATGGATGGAAGGCAGCCAGCTAGCAGCAGTCGCCGCCACAAGGGATTAATGGGATTACTAACACTTTATAATACAGTTGAAGGCGCCATCACATCTCGAACCCCGGACCCTTTAATCCACATCTCGACCGGCTAACCACCCATCTTCCACCGCATTAGGCTAACAATTTTAATATAATCTCATGTGTAACATTAGTAAATTCTTTTGTTCGTAAACTGTTCATCTGGTGTCTGATATAATTATTTTTATTGTAATTTGTTTTCAGTTACTCTTGCTTGACGATGCTTTATCACATTAATAATGCACTTACTGAACACAAACGCTCTTCTGAGTACTATAATACCTTTATTATTCTCACACGTCACATTTCGAAGAACGAACATCCAAACTTATGGTAAAGCGTTTTTTAGTTTGTCATATTCTATGAACGTTTGTTGATTTTTCTTCTCACACTTTCCAACATTAAAGACCACCATTCTTAACAAAGATTAAGTTTTCTTGATTGATTTTGAAAGCATTCAGGTAAAGGAAAAGGCCAGCGATGACAAATAAAAAAGCAAGCATTCGATAAAGACTGTCAGTTAGTTTCTGCACTTAGATTTGACGAGCTCACTTTATCTGCTGTATGTGTTCACTAAAAAGAATCAGGCTGTCTAATTCCATTTGGAAGTTATAGGTGGAGCTATCCAACAAACATTTTCACCGGAGAGCAGTATTTATTCATTGTACGAGTTGGAAGTTTCGCAGAGATGAAAAATAATAATACATCTTGACATGCCATTAGTAATACAAGTGTTAAAATGGTTTACAAGTAATAATGTAACATTTTACAAGTCTTCCCGAAACAGAAAACTCGTGAACAAGAATCACTTGATCTTGTCGATGTAAAAGGTTGGCCTAAAATCGTCTAGATGGTGAGAGAACCATACAATCTACATATTTGCTATTTGGTAGATGTGCATAAAGACTATGACACATATTATGATAGGGTACATAATTATACAGTGTGGACCATATTTCTATAACCATTGGTTATACCATATCATAGGACCTCAATTTTCCACAATTTCTATCCGCACCTAATTTTGAACCCATAGGCTAGACGGAAGGCAGCTAGTCAAGAACAGCCACCGCCAGCAGTTGGGTTACTCTAATTGAAAAGTGCTACGTTGTAACATCTCTGAAACAGTTTAAAATAACTCACTTCTTACCATTGGCTAAATGATCTGATGCTAAATTGGTTACTTTTTTTATAACCACGGACAAACATACAAAAATAAAGTAACGTGCATGAGTTTTCTTGAATGTACTCAACTGAAAAAAAAAAGTTACTTCTTCGTTTTCTTTCCTGCGAGAAAGAATCTTGTTAATAGACTCCATGGTACTTCAAATGCACTTGGGAATTCTAAGTTGTAACTATTATATCTTGTACACCACTCTCCAACTGATGACATCAGCAACGATAAGCTTTTCCTAATCCAGACATGATCACGTTTTTACGAGTTGTTAAGAGTACCAAAAATATTTCAACGAAATAAATCATAGCATGAAGCATGCACGTGAGTGTGTTCGCACACAGACGGACACACACACACACACATAGAAGAGAAATATAAAAAACCGAAACGATTAAGTAGGACCCACTAATTAATGCTTTATTATTGAAACTCCTCTGAGTTCAAAACAGTGCAAATATTCTGAAATTATCTTCAGTACACCTAATGATGACAAAAACTTGTCGAAACGTTGTACATTTGCTGTTATGTTAAACTTTTATTAAAGTTTTTTCTTCATTACCCATTCAAGCCGTCTCCAGCCGTTATTACCTGCTTCATTTATTTAGTGTTCCAACTAAAATTTTCCCATCCTATATAAAAAAAGAAATGTCGTTTAGGATATTTCAAGTTATTTTCTTCATAATTTAGCCTAGCTTAGGGATTTTACTCCGTTTTTTGCATTCGCCAATTCACTTCAAGTACCACGGAACTATACTTTGACAGATCCATACTGCTAATTCGCAGTTGGATGGGGATACGTTACGCCCTCTTCCGGTAGTAATTACTGCATACTCAGTACTTTATAAATAATGATTTGAGTGTTTTAAAGTCTCCTTTTTAACAGTGGCATCACGTTTATTTTATATTTTGCTCTTATCTCGACGTGCTGCTGCATCTCAGCTCTGATTGATTTTATCAGAGTTTCTTATTCTTGCCGTTCAATGTCTGCGCATGTTCGGCTACTTAACATGTGTTTGTACTTGATGCTTCTTGTGTAACACTTGGATATCGTTTTTTTCACCAGCAATCGTATTGCTTTCAATGACGTAGTTTGAAAGGTTTTTCTTGCTCATCCAATCACGAGGCTTCAAATATTGGTATTTGAAAACAACATTATCTAGACAGTTAAATATTATTTTATTACGTTTGTACAGTAAGGTAGATTTGTATTTAGAACAGGTACGACATCTTGATCACCAGTGAGATCATTCTCAACTGCACTCGTTTTAACGGTAAATAATATTATAATATGTATTGTTTTGAATTTCGCGCAAAGCTCCACGAGGACTATCTGCGCTAGCCGTCCCTAATTTAGCAGTGTAAGACTAAAGGGAAGGCAGCTAGTCATCACCACCCACTGCCAACTCTTGGACTACTCTTTTACCAACGAATAGTGGGATTGACCGTCACATTATAACGCCCCCACGGCTGAAAGGGCGAGCATGTTTGGTGTGACAGGGATTCGAACTCGCGACCCTCAGATTGCGAGTCGAGCGCCTTAACCACCTGGCCATGCCGGGCCTATAATATGTAAATCAACAATCAAAAATGTAATAATGTATTTAAATATTCGAACTGATAGCGGCTACTAATGATGCGCATGTCAATCCGCGTGACTTGATAGATTACCAGCATATGGCTGAACAGAATAAACAAACAAAAAGTGAAAAAAAACAAACATGAATTTGTGGAAATTGTTGAGCGAAATATTTGCTTAAGTTTAGAAATATTTGGGGAAATAATGTTCAAAGTGTTGATTGTGTGATTTTGTTAATAAAGATTCTCTAATTTCTATTCCGTTAATGTCAGATTCGTGTTTTATTACTACGACATTCTGTTAAGAAAAACTGCGTTTGTTTTTATTCATATCTTCATGGACTTGGGAAAGAGGTTTCTGGTGTTATTTTAACCCGATATTCAAATTATATCCTGTTTCGCCTATGTAAAAAGGCTGGCCAACTGTTACACTATATTTTGTGAATGTTTCCTGATGTGGTGAGTTCGTTATATAACTTTCTTAACACGCGATTAATCTTTATTCCAGAGCTGAAACGAATCTAGGCCTTATTTTAAGGTTATATTTATGTGCTAGTTTGTTTTTTTTTTCCAAATTTTTGATAGAGGTATGGTAATAATATCTATGAGAATGCTTCCTCCGAAACAATCCCATAATTAACATATACACAGGCACATCTCTATATGTCTTTGATCGCTATTTCCCCACACGTTCCTAATCTTATGCTAATATTTCACACAACATATTACATAGTTATTCACATTTGTTCAGCCATAAATAAATAACAACAATTATTCTACTTCTAAAAGAAAAAAAATGCAAATGTTTCTGGGTAACCTGATGTTGCTGATTTTAAAAAATCATGTTGAAAATTAGTGACCACCTCTAGTTTTCAAGTTATGATAGATTTATTAAAAACATTCTTATATATATCGTGAAAACCACAGCTTTATTTATTCATTGTAAACCGCAGTAAAGACTGTAAGATGTGCACGATTTGATAAGATTCTTTCATTTTTACAGCATGAGCAACAGGAATCGATGGCTTGGTGTTGCCATTGTACAAAAGTAAAGTTTTCCGCCTAACTTTAGATGATTCGATAAAAAGTATCCATTCTTGAGGATGATGTTCAGTTCCCAATTCTTCCATTAATCATCAACATTCGTACAGAAACACAAAGTGTCTTCCATGCTGTAGTGAGAAGTAAGACTTTGATGTACACTTCGGTAAATTGAAACTCTTGTTCCTGGAGATAATAAATTCCATTGCTCTAAACGAGAGTCAAGTAGTTCCCCATGCTGCTTCGCTAGAGACAAGACATGAACCAGATCATTTAGCTCTTCTTGTGTGATCAGATGAGGAAGTTTATGGCTACAGGAATAAAATTACTAGATTGTCTTCATTGTATTCTTTGGAGGATAATTCTTCTGTTTCCCAATTCGCTAGTTGAAGATCATCCATATGAGATACTGGTTTCATTCCAGATGCAATATCTGGATATTCAATGTATTGTTTAGTTTCGCCTGAATATCCAGAAACATTAGTCATGCGAAAAAAAACAAACAGTAAGTTAGATGATCTTTGGGCTCACGCCACTTCATGGGAACTGCAAATGGTATACTCGCTCCCTTCTTGTTCAGTCACTGTGGCAAACCAAATGTGAAAACTGAGATATATTTCCCACAAATGTAGAAGAAAGTGTTTGGGTATTTTTTTTTTCACTTTCGGCAGTCTGCATTTAAAATGATTTTCTAAAAATATATAAAATAATTTACATTTATAGAACTAGAGTTTAAATGATTTTAAAACGTTTTTCGGCCAAAAGTTTGCAGAATTTGATTATATCGCGGGTTAAACCTTGTGTACTTGAAAATGATCGCACCAGTGATCGAAACATCGTACCTGTTCTAAAACAATATCACCCCTTACTGTAAAAACTTGAAATAAACTAATACTTACAATCAGTAGGTAAACTAAAAACGAAACTATCAAATCTACATGAATATAATATTACTGTCTGGTGTATGTCCATATAACTACTTCTATATAAATATAATATTACTGTCTGTTGTATGTCCATATAACTACTTCTATATAAATA
>NW_013676975.1:14377-16143 GCF_000517525.1 Limulus polyphemus | reverse complement strand
AAACTCCTGTGCAGTCTGAACTTGTACTTGGAGTAACCCATGTAAACTGCTGTGCAGTCTGAACTTGTACTTGGAGTAACCCGTGTAAACTGCTGTGCAGTCTGAACTTGTACCTGGAGTAACCCGTGTAAACTCCTGTGCAGTCTGAACTTGTACCTGGAGTAACCCGTGTAAACTATAAGAAATGTTATGTTCATTCTACTTATGAAATACACCATTTCTTACACCATAAGAAATGTTATGTTCATTCCTCAATCCCTAACAAAAAGGAAAACAATAAGAAATGAGGCATTTTCTTAGTTCACCAAGAAATTGAATTGCAGTTGTTTCTGCCATTAAATCAGACATTTTCCTACCTATGATACATTTCAAACTCACTTGTGGTAACTGAATATACAGAAGCACAAAGATTAGCAATGGGCTACCTGTGGTGTGTCCACCTAGGGTGTTGAAACTTGATTTTTTTGTGTTTTAAGCCTGTAGACATACTGCTGAGCCACCTGGTGGGCTTGACAAAATGAAAGACACATTTTTATGGATTTGCACAAACAATCAAATGTTACAAATGCATTTGTACTTAAGATATGTCTTTGAATTGCTAACATTAGTCTGACTCTGACAAGGTGATGTTCATGTGAATAATTAAAATATTTTTGCCCACTGCATACTTAGCACATTGCACTTGCATAACCTATAGCACTTCCAAAATGCACATCATAGTTGTTTTTTTCTCAGTACCCCTGTATATTTTATCTGGTATTTACCACGATCTGTCACTAAATAAGCAAGGTAGGGTAAAATGAATATTTGATAACTCTGAAATCAAATACATAATACCACATTGAAAGGTACTCTGTAAAAAATTCACAGAATGTGCACTTTGATCCCCATTCATGCACATGGGGTTAATAAGTATTTCCAAAAACTAATCCTACTGAACCTACACTTTTTAAAAACACGGACATGTGATGAGAACACACCTGGTGGTGATTATCTCCAATTATCAATCTCATGAGTAGTATGTTGTTAGCTATTTTCTTAAGTTGATTAGACAACATCTGAAATTAACAGTTTATCTTTTCAGACACAGTTTTGTTTAGTTAGTTTAAACAGACTTCTCATATAAAGCATTACCCTTAAAATCATAGAAAGGAAATTCACAAGGAACTTTTTTGCCACCAGCCATGGGAAAGAACCAGCAAGAGTTTGTTGTACATAAAATCAGGTAAAGTACAAGTTCAGACTGCACAGGTGTGTAAGAAATGGTGTATTTCATCAGTAGAATGAACATAACATTTCTTATGGTGTGTACACTTCAGTTTCAGTGGCTTTTGTCTTGTGTTTTTGCAACAAGTGTTGCTGGAACTGATGTCCTGTTATAATTTTATGATTTTAAAAGTCATATTAAAAATGAAAAATATGGAATATTCAAAATTTGGTTTAAAGTAAGTACCAGCCCTTCAGCTATGGTTAGTGGACTAACACTTGTAACTGATAGGCATTAAAGTAAGTACCAGCTCTTCAGCTATGGTTAGTGGACTAACACTTGTAACTAATAGGCATTAAAGTAAGTACCAGCCCTTCAGCTATGGTTAGTGGACTAACACTTGTAACTGATAGGCATTAAAGTAAGTACCAGCCCTTCAGCTATGGTTAGTGGACTAACACTTGTAACTGATATGCATTAAAGTAAGTACCAGCCCTTCAGCTATGGTTAGTGGACTAACACTTGTAACTGATATGCATTAAAGTAAGTACCAGCCCTT
>NW_013676975.1:10550-14326 GCF_000517525.1 Limulus polyphemus | reverse complement strand
CGGGTTACTCCAAGTACAAGTTCTGACTGCACAGGAGTTTACACGGGTTACTCCAAGTACAAGTTCAGACTGCACAGGAGTTTACACGGGTTACTCCAAGTACAAGTTCAGACTGCACAGCAGTTTACACGGGTTACTCTAAATACAAGTTCAGACTGCACAGGAGTTTACACGGGTTACTCCAAGTACAAGTTCAGACTGCACAGGAGTTTACACGGGTTACTCTAAGTACAAGTTCAGACTGCACAGGAGTTTACACGGGTTACTCCAAGTACAAGTTCAGACTGCACAGGAGTTTACACGGGTTACTCTAAGAAGACAATTAAGAATCATTAAATTTGATAGTGTGTGTCCTTTCTCTACTGCCATTCCCAGGCAACCCTCATGTATAAAGATATGTTATGGAACAAACAAAAGCTTTCAAAGTTCATCGGCATGACTTCTGCAGATTTTCTATGGCCACAAGCAGCAGTACCACAACCAAAAACCCTCACACTTTCTCGAATGAGCTCAATAATAAATCACAACCCACAGCACATAAGAACACAAGTTAAATAAAGGTTAGGTTCTAGTAAAAGACTGTTCTATTTTTGGTTACTGGCTTATGGAGTGAATTACCATTGGAAATAGTGAAAACTACCACTTTACTTGGAAACTTATTATTTCCTGAAAAATAATGGGTGGAATAAAGTTTTACTTTCCTCAATGTTAGGTGTGCAAATACAGCTCTGAAGAACAAATGGTCCCATGTTGACCATATATTAAATTGAAAATACAATGAAAAGTGTAATTAGTCACCTACAGCCTAAATTTAAATTATGATTTACAAATGAGCTTTAAATTTGAATATATAAAAGTCATACCACAGCAAAGTAATCTCATGGTTATTCCACTACAGTGTAAGTGTAATAAATAATACTGCTAAACAAAGTATACTTTGTATATTAAAAATTAAGTATTTACCTGTTTCGCAAGTCTTTCAAAATATTTTAAAGTTTTTAATTTCTATAATACAATAACAATAAAGTGTACAGCTTATGTTATTGCAATTCTCACAAAACTGACAGTTATGAAAATACAGTCTTTTTTCTTTCGAATTTGAGTTTAAATTTAATTAAACTGAATTTGTAGTTTAGATCCACACATTTTAAGTCAGTGGTTCCCAACCTTAACCCAACTGAGGACCAGCTAGTTCCTACCCAAAACTTTCACAGATACCTCGTACAATATTGACTTTTAATGCACTTTTTATGTATATATATATATTATTTATTAATTTTAACTTAAAGTTTAAGTTACATTGTATATTAAAACACATTATTTTCCAACCTCTTGTGAATCAGTTGAAATTTCTCTCTACTAGTACTCGTACTAACTTTTAGTATTAAGGCTTTAAGTTTAACTCACTTTAAGCTATTGATTAATTTATAGCATACATTACGTAGGACTAAAGTCAAAAGTTAAATGTTGAACTTACTTCAGCTGACGCTTTTCTTGCCCGAGCATTCAATGCAGACAACCATGACTCAACAAGTACACTCGCATTACACTGAGAGTATAACCATCTTAAAGAATTATTAATCCACTCCACACTCTTTGCATCTGGACCTCGAGTCACGGGAATACTGAGCTGGGAAATAGTTTTTGATTGACTTGAATCACCATCATCATACTGTCTTGCATATTCAAGTTTTGCCGCTATCAGTGCCGTTTCTTCGGCATCTGATTGGGTTGGCCCGTTCGTTTCACGATTGACAAAACCATCGTTTTCATTACATTTGGTTTCTTCATAACCGTTTTCACCCCAGTTTTTGACTCTTTGGGATGCTACAAGATTCGCTAAAACGAAAACTATAACAGTAAGCAGGAACCACCCATAAAAGCTGATACCCACTAAATCGAACATATCGTTACGCTATCCTTCCATAAAACTTTTTAGGAAATACTTCCATGTTTCGTTCAATCTATACGCAATAAGTTTCGTACCGATTTCAACCATTATCTACGTATAGACAATTTGTTTATGCGTGCGCACTATATGGAGACCTGCTACCTATCGGATTGCATTTTAGCATGAAATATCGGTTCAGATTAGTTCTGTGCTAAACTACAAATGCAGTCTGTGTTTTGTAAATGTAATATTGTGACAGTAATTTAATAAATTAACTTTTTCTTAGTTTTTACGCGAGGTAGCTGCCAAATTAATTAATAATAAGTAAGCATACAGCGATTTATAAACGTAGTGAAGTGATTTATTTATGGTGGAACATAACATAATGTTTAGGAACAACAAGAGACTTATTAGTCTATCTCAGCTGTTCCATCCTCTAAACAAAGCTAAAACTATTAAATAAATAGATTCTTAAAGCCAGCCCTTATCATTCATATAGTTATCAAGCTTTCTTTTGAACTCACTTAAATTTACTGCCTCCATAACATCTGAAGGCGACACATTTTGGGGGTTACCACCCAACTGAAAAATATAACCGTCTTAGCTGAATATGACTCCTACCTTGCCAAAATTCATATTTGTGTCCCCTAATCCTACTATTCTCACTTTTAACTATGAAAAAAGAATATGCATCAACACTATAAATGCTCTTTACAATCTAAAACACCTCAATCAGATCCCCTCTAACTCTTCTTTTGTCAAGATAAAACAATTTCAGAGATCTCAACTTCTCATATGATAACCCCCTCCATCCAAGTCACCATTATAGTATCCTCCCTCTGTACCCTTTCCTAAAATTCAATGTCCTTCCTAAGGTAAGGACCCCAAGACTGAATACAATAATCCAAATGTGGCCTAACTAGTGATTTGTACAATGAAATTATAATCTCTTGAGACTTAGATTCAATGTTTCTGTAGATATAACCTAAAATCCTATCTGGTCTCTCACTATCAACATCACACTACTTGGATGGTTTAAAAGGCTGATCAACTATAGCACCAAGATCCCTTTCTTTCATGACACTGTTAAGGTTATTCACATCTAAATTATACGTATAATTCAAATTATGATACCTCACATGCATTATTTTACATTTATTATAATTAAAACCCACCTGCCATTAGTTTGCCCTACTCACTAAATGATCTAAATCCTTTTTTAAAGCAGAACCATTCTCTTCACAGCCAGCAACACCCAAGACCTCAATATCAGCAGCAAATGTAAGTAATTTATTGATCATTCCTTCATCTACGTCACTAATGTAAGTCCAAAACAGCAAAGGTCCTAAGACTGAGCCCTAATGTACCCTATTTGTGACATCAATGCAATTTGATTGAACTCCATCTATAACAACCCTCTGCTTTCTTACATCCACCCACTCTTCTATGTAATTAGCTAACTTATCCCCCACACCTATAAAGATATTTTTACAAACTTTTTATGTGGTACCTTGTCAAATGGTTTCTGAGAACCCAGATACACCAAATCTACACCCTTGCCCTCATCTAAATAAGCAGTAACCTTTTCAAAGAATATCAAAATATTTACAAGGCATATTTTCCCTTAGTGAAATCATGTTGACTATCCAATATAACATACTACATGTTACGACAGAACATTGGTATATCTTCTTCATGTATGAATATTAATACTGACTAGCTTCTGACTCTTCTGAAGGAGAATTCATCGGGTTGTATAATATTTATTATTTGCTAGTTTCTGACTTTTGTGATGGACATCCGTTTGTATAATATTTATTATTGGCCAGCTTTTGACTTTTGTGATGGAGCCTTCATTAGGTTGTAGAATATTGTTACGTCTCCG
>NW_013676975.1:9034-9737 GCF_000517525.1 Limulus polyphemus | reverse complement strand
TATTGACCAGCTTCTGATTCTTGTGATGGAACCTTCACCAGGTTGTAGAATATTTATTATTAGCCAGCTTCTGACTCTTGTGATGGAACCTTCACCAGGTTGTAGAATATTTATTATTAGCCAGCTTCTGACTCTTGTGATGGAACCTTCACCAGGTTGTAGAATATTTATTATTGGCCAGCTTCTGTCTCCTGTGATGGACATAGAGCTATTAGAGATATTTCCACAGAGCTACAGGACAAACTAACTTTAACTTCTGAAAATGTAGAAAGATTTAATATTTGTTAATAATAATTGATTAGTTGATAAGTTAGGCAAATTCTAGATATCATGAAATACCAATGTTTGAAAAATGGCTAATATTTTGAAAGATTATTTATTACCTGCTTCAGTATCTTATTTGAATGCAAAATATATTCATTATTGACCAGTTGCTACTTAATATTAATAATTGTATTCATTATTGACCAGTTGCTACTTAATATTAATAATTGTATTTATTATTGATCAGTTCCGACTTAATATTAATAATTGTATTCATTATTGACCAGTTTGTACTTAATATTAATAATTGTATTCATTGTTGACCAGTTGCTACTTAATATTAATGTATTCATTATTGACCAGTTCCGACTTAATATTGTTACGTCTCCGTTTGTTAATTGATTTTCCGTAACTTCGTTCCGACGAAACTTAAGCGACA
>NW_013676975.1:6470-8222 GCF_000517525.1 Limulus polyphemus | reverse complement strand
AAAACTAACATTTTTGTAATCCTCTGTATGCTGTAATGTTGCAGTCTGTAAGTTTATCAACTTAAAACCTTCCTTACATTGTTATAAAACTAGCATTTTTGTAATCCTCTGTATGCTGTAATGTTGCAGTCTGTAAGTTTATCAACTAAATACCTACCTTACATTGTTATAAAACTAACATTTTTGTAATCCACGGTATGCTGTAATGTTGCAGTCTGTAAGTTTATCAACTTAAAACCTACCTTACATTGTATAAAACTAACATTTTTGTAATCCACGGTATGCTGTAATGTTGCAGTCTGTAAATTTATCAACTAAAAACCTACCTTACACTGATATAAAACTAACATTTTTGTAATCCTCTGTATGCTGTAATGTTGCAGTCTGTAAGTTTATCAACTAAATTTTAATGAATGAAATTTCTTAAGTACTGATATTATTTTTCCGAAACCTCGAACAGAACTTTCGATAAATTCTTTCACAAATTTTGGTTTCTGAAATTTGTCTCTAGTTTCTCAAAGCACATTTTGATTTGCAAAAATGGATCATTTTTTTGGTTCACTGTAAGATTCTAAACCTAGTTGCAAAATTTCGAGATTCTGATACTCTAAAAGGCAAGTTTTTGCATTCGTAAGAGTAACTGTCAACAGAAATGTGTGGAAAATTGGGTAAGATATTCCATTTTTTGTATACTGTACTGCCATCTAGTGGTGAAACACATAGTTAAATAATTTATTTTACACATTAAAAACAACATTGTTTGTCTTAAGTATCGTTATCCTTTTAAGGTTGAAGAAGCTATTTAACTCGAGGATATATAAAATAATTAGATATCCATGTTTTAAGTAACCCAGATAATGTAATATAACAGATAACACCTTAAAGGAAACTAAGCAAGAATTAGCGGCCTTAAATTTCATCGTCTTAAGTTTAAGAATTATACATACCGGGTATGAAAAACAATTTTACGGCCACCGTATTGTACACAGACGTTCTAAATAAAATATTGCACATTACTAACACTAGTTGGTCAAAACCCTCAGAAATTAGATAACCAATAATACGATTTTAGGGAAGAATTTCACAGTTTAATTTAAAGTCAGCATTAAATGATATTATATATTTTTTTAGTATAATAAACAGTATTAACAAAGTAAAAAATTAAGAAATAATACTTGGGAAAACAATCCGACAGAAAAAAAAAATGTTGAATAATAAGATATAACATACGAGTAATTGAAATATCCCAAATAAACGTAATAAACTATCGTTTATGTTTTTAATTTTGTTTTTGGTGCAAATGTCTGATAAAAACATTGCCATTTGAAGAAACTATTCAACAGAAACATTTTTTTTTTAAATTGAGATTTTCTCATATTTTGTTTTTGTATGAAAGTTTGTGATTAAGCACAGAGCTACACGATGGGCTATCTGTGCTCTGCCCACCACGAGTATCGAAACCCGGTTTCTAGCGTTGTAAGTCCGCAGACATACCGCTGTGCCACTTGGGGGTGGGGCGTGGATGAAAGTTTGTAATTAAGTACAGAGCTACACAATGGGCTATCTGTGCTCTGCCCACCACGAGTA
Source organism: Limulus polyphemus (assembly GCF_000517525.1). Lineage (NCBI taxonomy): Eukaryota > Metazoa > Arthropoda > Merostomata > Xiphosura > Limulidae > Limulus > Limulus polyphemus. The sequence continues at coordinate 6,635 of NW_013676975.1, read as the reverse complement.
TCGAAACCCGGTTTCTAGCGTTGTAAGTCCGCAGACATACCGCTGTGCCACTTGGGGGTGGGGCGTGGATGAAAGTTCCAAAGTATTTTCTTATATACGATGTGTGTTGTAAACTATATACGATGTGTGTTGTAAACTATATACGATGTGTGTTGTAAACTATAT
>NW_013676975.1:0-5470 GCF_000517525.1 Limulus polyphemus | reverse complement strand
GCTAGTCATCACCACCCACCGCCAACTCTTGGGCTACTCTTTTACCAACGAATAGTGGGATTGACCGTCACTTGTAACGCCCCTACGGCTGAAATGGCTAGCATGTTTGGTGAGACGGGGATTCGAACCCGCAGATTGCGAGTCGAGCTCCCTAACCACCTGGCCATGCCGGGGCCCTAACCACCTGGCCATGCCGGGCCAACTGTAATGTCTCGAAATTCATTTCCACTTCACAGAAAGGTAAAACTTGAAAACGTTCAAGTGTAGTAGACGGAAGCTTCACTTTCCTGTTTGTTTTTTAATTTTGCTGAACTTAAATAAATTAGGTTTGACTAGTAGTTTTAAATGAAGTTTAGCGTATTTTTTTGTACTTAAACATCCAGTTTTTACCAGAAAGTTAATATATGTAAATATTTCGTATCATTCTAATATGTGATTATAAAATACAACGGGGTTCATATAATTATCGTCAGCTTACTTCGTATCTAGAGAACATTCCTGTCAAAAATTAGAAAGATCAGAGATTGTTTAAGCCTAAAGCAACTGTCGGAAACATGAAAACCTACCTCGCACGTCAAATATTACCTACAACAATCTCACAAAGACTGTTTGACAGGAGAAACAGTAGAGTTTCCACGGGGGTAACGAAGAACATCGTTATTAAAACCTTTACAAACCGAACATTTCCCTTACCTAATATAAAGTAGCATCAACACAAATATGTAAATTTTCGAATATGTTGTTTGTTGAGATTTATTGTCCGCTTGACAAATAATCAAACTTTATTTTATCTCGTGATTTTCTATTGTTGTTTACGCTGTACTTTGTTGTCTTAATTTTTTAAGGGTTAAAGAAATTTATCGATAGCAGGAATATTGATTTATTGATAGAAAATAGTAACTCAAAAGAAACAAAGGTGAAAGAGGTTTAAGCTCTATGGTTCAATTTTGACGACCAGTAATTATTAAAGGACAGGCATCATTTAATCTTATTGACGTGGTCGAGTAGGTTTATATATATATATATAAGGACGGGCATCATTTAATCTTATTACACCCCTTTATCTTATTGACGTGGTCGAGTGTGTTTATATATGCACCGTTATATTGCGTGACTAAGGCTGTGTATATTTACATTCTGTAATATATGATAAAGAAGGCACAATTATGACAAAGAAGCCGTGAAAAGTGTCCATATAATGGTTTTGGTGATATCTTAAATTTGAATAATTGTTTTAACGCCTTATAGAAGACTTAGAACAGTTTCTGGATATTTAAAGTTTTATTACATCCTTCAGTGAACATTGGCTATTTCCATGTCTCATCTTTAATCACTCATTACATATGATAGAAAAGATGTCTGTAAAAGATAATTTATAACATAAGATCAGTTCTAGAAAATGCAAGGGAGCATTTATAATGTTCTTCGAGAGCCACTTTTCGACGTTTTATGAGACGTAGAAAACGTAAGGGTTATTAAATGTTTGACAAATTGGACTGTTTTCTGTTTCTTTGTGAATAAAATAACGGGTTTTGTCAACTTACTGTCTGTCGCTTATTTACATTACTTTTTCTTTCAGTTTCTGTATCTTCGACTTTTGACTTCGATGGCGTGTACATCTGAATGTTTTAATCTTATGAGCATTCAACCATAGTGCCTCATTCAGTTAACCAAGTTGCAAAGTTAAAATGTATTACATAGAGCTACTTGATGAACACCAGGATTAGGAAGTACATAGAGCTACTTGATACACACCAGGATTAGATAGTACATAGAGCCACTTGATGCACACCAGGATTAGATAGTACATAGAGCTACTTGACGCACACCAGGATTAGATAGTACATAGGACTACTTGATGCACACCAGGATTACAAAGTACATAGGGCTACTTGATGCACACCAGGATTAGATAGTACATAGGACTACATGATGCACACCAGGATTAGATAGTACATAGGACTACTTGATGCACACCAGGATTAGATAGTACATAGAGCTACTTGATGCACACCAGGATTAGATAGTACATAGGGCTACTTGATACACACCAGGATTAGATAGTACATAGAGCTACTTGATGCACACCAGGATTAGATAGTACATAGGGCTACTTGATGCACACCAGGATTACAAAGTACATAGAGCTACTTGATGCACACCAGGATTAGATAGTACATAGGACTATTTGATGTACACCAGGATTACAAAGTACATAGAGCTACTTGATGCACACCAGGATTAGATAGTACATAGGACTACTTGATGTACACCAGGATTAGATAGTACATAGAGCTACGTGATACACACCAGGATTAGATAGTACATAGAGCTACGTGATACACACCAGGATTAGATAGTACATTGAGCTACTTGATGCACACCAAGATTATCTACAAACTACCACAAGTAAATAAAGCTTGTCATATTATACTAGAGTGAATCGTTATCCACACTTAAAAGTATCATCTGAAAAGATTGGTTATAAATCATATTGCCAATAGGATATTCAAGATATAAATTTCACTTACTATTTAATTTATCGGAAACGTAGAATGTATTTTAAGATATACAGGTGTGTCACGGTGTCGAATTTACTTAATTTATGGGAAACGTAGAATGTATTTTAAGATATACAGGTGTGTCACGGTGTCGAATTTACTTAATTTATCGGAAACGTAGAATGTATTTTAAGATATACAGGTGTGTCATGGTGTCGAATTTACTTAATTTATCGGAAACGTAGAGTGTGTTTTAAGATATACAGGTGTGTCATGATGTCGAATTTACTTAGTTTATCGGAAACGTAGAATGTATTGGAATGGGTATACCACAAGAGACCGACATTGATACTAGCAACATATAACACAGGTAAGGAAGCAGAAGCCACGGAATGGGTATACCACCAGAGACCGACATTGATACTAGCAACATATAACACAGGTAAGGAAGCAGAAGCCACGGAATGGGTATACCACCAGAGACCGACATTGATACTAGCAACATATAACACAGGTAAGGAAGCCGAAGCCACGGAATGGGTATACCACCAGAGACCGACATTGATACTAGCAACATATAACACAGATAAGGAAGACGTCACTGGCTGGGCAGGAACCAGGTGAAGAGATTGATGTTCAATGATTGAGTGGTCAGTGGCCATAATTGGGCAGTCCAGTTCATTTAGAGCTAAAAGTTAAGCATATTTGTCTAGTTGACCAGTAATAGTGAATGACAGGATCGTACTTCTGACAGGTTAGCCAAATCTTATCACAAGATTGGACACAGGTTTCGTCCAAAAAACATGGGTAAAACGTTTGAGAGATTTGAAGTCGCATCTGATAATGATCTACATTCTAGGCCACAGTGGCATATCATTCAACGAGAAAGTTTACCAGTTAGCTGGCATTGTGCAGACTTTGATAAAACGTGTCCAAATGATGTCTGTTTGTAATTAAGCACAAAGCTACACGATGAGCTATCTGTGCACTGCCCACCACGGGTATCGAAACCCGGATTCTAGCGTGTTGTAAGTCCGCAGACATACCGCTGTGCCACTGGGGGGCGCCAAATGATGTCATTTATAAAATAATATGTCGATTGGGAAAAGGAAAAAAAGGGACCAGAGCTCACATTGAGCAACTAGAAGACTGGGCTGCGCACTGACAAACGTGCTGAGATGGAACTCCAACATTAATGGGAGGAGAACCTGTGCTTTGACCAGTGCTAAACTCCACTAGCCTGTAAATCAAATTAATAAATAATAAGAAAATGACAAGAGTAAAATACCGACGCAACACGTGATGTTGTTCAGTGAGCCTTGTGATCTATTTCATGAATTATTGTGCACTTATAAATTTGTGGCGCGTTTTAATTTACTTAGCTCTTGAATATTTCATAAATACGCTCAAGCTTTTCCGTGTTCACATCAGTATTTATAAGTTACTCTGAATTTTGCACAAATACTTTATAACAGTTCCATTTCTAGAAAATAGTCAGATGTTATACTTTAAGCTCCAGACCAACTCCCGACATGAACTACATTCAAACTTAATGATGGAAACCCACTTTGAGACAACAAAGTTTAAAGATGTTTGAACGGGTAATGAAAAAACGTCAATTATAAGTTTAACATACGAACAAATGTACAACGTTTCTGACAAGGTTTTTTTTTCATCAGGTCGAAACGGTGTACATTTGTTCGTATGTTAAACTTACAATAAAGTTTTCTTCAAAATTTATTAACTGCGTCATTCAAAAACAAGAATAAGTGGGAGAATTCTCATGATTTAGAAGCTGTAGGTAGCTATTAGTTATTTGGAAATTTGTATTGTAGAATATGTAAATACTAACTTTAACATACAACTTTGCAATTACAATTAACAAATAAGAGGAATACGATAATAAATAGTTAAAATTCTGTCACTAATGTTAATTAGGATAGAATATCGAGCGCCATCTTTGTGATTTTCAAATCGGATTGTGAATTAATATAAAAAAACAGACTAAAAGTATCATATTTCAGAATATTTGTAGAGTAATAAATTCGTTATTGAAAACAAAATGATATTTTGAATTTTAGGTGGAAAAAAATGTGCCCGAAAATCTCGATCAATTCGAAAAGAAACCTAATTGAAAATTCAAGAAACATTTCTCCGAAGATTGTTTATTTACTTTCAAGTACGAAGAAATCCCAACTGAAAATACATCTTTCGTGTAGTTTGTAGTAATCATATTTTGGTGTCGTAAAAACTGAACGTTTCTCTGTTGCACTTGTTGAAGTTCGTGTTATAACTACGTAGTTGAAAGTCACTGGACGTCGTCATAGGAACTTGATATCAAACAGTACTGTACTTGTTTGTGGAAACATTTCTTTTTCTACTTAAGCCTTCCGTCATTTCTAACTTTCTTGATAAGAAAATCAATGCTTGCGCTAACACTGATCAGTGAATAAATTGTAAGAAACAAATATTTTAATACAACGAAGCAAAACAACAGTTATTACAGTCTCAGGTTTTGCTGTTGTAATATTTTGTATTTCATAAATTACTACTGGATTGTATAGGCTTTGCAAAAATTTTATTATTAGCAGGCGTGTAACACTTCAACATCACTTCAATATTCCCTTTATGACTTTAGTTGTTATATATATATAACATAGAACAAGTCTTAGCTACATATCACTTCAATATTCCCTTTATGACTTTAGTTGTTATATATATAATTAAAAAAAATCTTAGTTACATATCACGTCAATATTCCCTTTATGACTTTAGTTGTTATACATATAACACAGAAAAAGTCTTAGCTACATATCACGCAATATTCCCTTTATGACTTTAGTTGTTATATACATAACATAGAAAAAATCTGAGTTACATATCACTTCAATATTCCCTTTATGACTTTAGTTGTTATATACATAACATAGAAAAAATCTGAGTTACATATCACTTCAATATTCCCTTTA
>NW_013676974.1:11666-14275 GCF_000517525.1 Limulus polyphemus | reverse complement strand
CAGAGAGCGAAAATCTCATGGACTGAGCCGAAGACCCTGCAAAAATGACTGCAGACATTGCTGCAAAAGAGAGATTGAGCTAACCAGGTGACATCAAGCTGAAGTCAAAGTGACTGAAGGAGTTGATGATGGTGAAATGGAACCAGGTATAGATATTAAATCAGAGCAGGAGAAAGACCAAGATTTGAAGCCAATAATTGATTTTCTAAAAGCAAGTGTTTTGTGCCCTGCTTGGTAGAAGGTGTCTAGCTTAAGCCCTGTGACAAAGAACTATTGGGCACAATGGGACCAGTTGAAGCTTGAAGATGGTATTCTTCTCGAGAGATGGGAAACTGCAGATGGGAAGGACGACCTGGCAAACATTTGTACCGAGAATGTTACGGGAAGTTGTGATGCGTCAATCCCATGATAGCTTAACAGGAGGACATCTAAGAGTTAAGAAGACATTGAGTCACCTATGACAGAGATTTTACTGGCTAGGTATGAGGCAAGATGTGGAAGAACGGTGCAGGACCAGCAGTACATGTTGTGCTAAAAGCCGACCCAAGCATAAGGGACGTGTGCCAATGAAGTTATATCAAGTTGGTGAACCAATGGAAAGAGTGGCCGTTGACATTGCTGGTCCTTTGTCCCAAACTCGTGCTAGAAACAGGTACATGTGTGGCGATGGATTATTCACCAAGTGGCCTGAGGCATATGCAATGCCAAATCAGGAAGCTACAACTGTAGCTTCGGCTATTAGTGATTTCGTCTTTAGGTTTGGTATGCTATACAAACTGCATTCAGATCAAGGCCGTAACTTTAAATCAGTTGTGTTCCATGAATGCTGCAAGATATTTGGCATCCGAAAGACCAGGACAACGCCACTTCCCCATAACTTTGAATCAGCTGTGTTCCATGAATGCTGCAAGTTGTTTGGCATACGAAGACCTGGACAACGCCACTCCACCCACAGTCTGAGACAGGAATTGGCAAAGTTTTGTAATAGCCTCCAGGATGACTGGGATGTCTTACTCCCTCCACTGTTGATGGCCTATAGAACATCAGACCATGAAGCCACTGGATACACTCCAACAAAGCTGATGTTTGGTCGGGAACTTCGGTTGCCAGGGGATCTGTTAACAGGACGCCCACCTTATGAAGAGTTGCCTGAGAATGTGTCAGAGTTTGTGAAAGTGTTATCTAAGAGGATGGATGATATTCACCATCAAGTGCGTTCAAACTTTAAAACGTCTGCTGATTCCATGAAGCTATGTTATGATAAGAGATCTACTGAAGTTAGCTTTGAACCAGGAGACAAGGTGTGGTTGTATAATCCCAGGAAGACAAATGGAAGTCTCCTAAGTTGTCTTCTTCATGGGAAGGCCCATATGACATAGTGGATCGTCTCTCAGACGTGACTTTCCGAATAAAATGTGGTTGGCGAGGTAAGCCAAAGGTGGGCATGCCAACAGACTTTGGCGTTATCACGGTCCAGGACATTTCAGTTGGGACGAATGTGTTTTAGAAACTCCAGTTGTACAGTTTTTATAGATGGACAGAAAAGGCTAGTGACATATAAGCTTCGGGCTTTACAGCTGGACAGAGAAAGCTAGTTGTAAGCTATATTTTCAATGTTTTAATTCGGATGTTAGCTGGAGGGCGCATGATGTTAAGATCTAGTAAGGTTGTGGGAGTATATGTAGAAAGTTTTAAGTTTGACGTCACGAAAGTCTAGTGAATTGGAGGAGTATCGAGAAGAGAGGCTACATTATAAATACGAGAGTCAGTACATTTTGCTTTAAGTTGGTAAAGCGAGCAGTAAATAGTAAATGAGTATCAAATTCTATAGTATTGAAACATCAACTCCCCTTAACAACAGTCTAGAATAAGTAAAAGAATTGATCAAACATTTAGCTACAGAGAAAGGAAGAAATAGACCACAAAACAATAGATGTTTCAAGTCTCACTTTTTAGGGGAACTGTAGATTAAATACTGTATGGAGATAACTGTTATAATCGTGGGAAATATTACCATTATTGTCAGGAATCAGCAGCTGTTGTTGAACCAATGTATGGGTAAAAATGAGTCTTCAAGCCCAACCAAATCGAGGAAATAACAAAGGGCGAAACAGACAAAATGACAGTAATTAGCTGGGAAAAAGTCAGCTGAGAATACTCCATCTACCCCAAACTAGGAAAGAAGTTTATTACCTGGGTAAAATCGTCCATGAGTTTATTGGTGGAAAAGCTTGTGGTATACTCATTAACAATTGGTTCTACAGTTACAACTGTTGGACAGTTTGTTAATGAAAGTTGATAAACTGGCTCCAAAGATGAAGAAAGAAGTCGGATTGACGCAAACAGTTGGTAGACATAAAGTTCCAGCTAAAGGGAAGTTAGAAGTTGCCTTTACTGTGAAGCCGGATTGATGCAAACAGTTGGTAGACATAAAGTTCCAGCTAAAGGGAAGTTAGAAGTTGCCTTTACTGTGAAGCCGGATTGATGCAAACAGTTGGTAGACATAAAGATCCAGCTAAAGGGAAGTTAGAAGTTGCCTTTACTGTGAAGCCGGATTGATGCAACAGTTGGTAGACATAAAGACTCCAGTACCGTAAAGGAGTTAGAGT